>NW_026989183.1:0-191458 GCF_030222135.1 Aotus nancymaae
AGTGTTTGCAGACTGCTGAATCCACACACGGGTTTAACTCTGGAAGTTGAGTGCACACATTGACAACCGTTTCTGTTAGATAGCTGTGTTTTGGATTTAGAAGCAGATATTTCCCTGTGCTTACTGCCGTTTCTTCCATATGCCGGTAATGGGCTGAAAACGCCTGTTTTGGGACTCTGCAGAGAAAGTGTTTGCAGACTGCTGAATCCACACACGGGGTTTAACTCTGGAAGTTGAGTGCACACATTGACAACTGTTCTGTTAGATAGCTGCGTTTTGGATTTAGAAGCAGTTATTTCCCTGTGTTTACTGCCGTTTCTTCCATATGCCGGTAATGGGCTGAAAACGCCTGCTTTGGGACTCTGCAGAGAAGATGTTTGCAGACTGCTGATCCACACACGGGTTTAACTCTGGAAGTTGAGTGCACACATTGACAACCGTTCTGTTAGATAGCTGCGTTTTGGATTTAGAAGCAGATATTTCCCTGTGCTTACTGCTGTTTCTTCCATATGCCGGAAATGGGCTGAAAACGCCTGTTTGGGGACTCTGCAGAGGAAAGTGTTTGCAGACTGCTGAATCCACACAGCGGTTTAACTCTGGAAGTTGAGTGCACACATTGACAACCGTTCTGTTAGATAGCTGCGTTTTGGATTTAGAAGCAGATATTTCCCTCTGCTTACTGCTGTTTCTTCCATATGCCGGTAATGGGCTGAAAACGCCTGTTTGGGGACTCTGCAGAGAAAGTCTCTGCAGACTGCTGAATCCACACACGGGTTTTAACTCTGGAAGTTGAGTGCACACATTGACAACCGTTCTGTTAGATAGCTGCGTTTTGGATTTAGAAGCAGATATTTCCCTGGGCTTACTGCTGTTTCTTCCATATGCCGGTAATGGGCTGAAAACGCCTGTTTTGGGGACTCTGCAGAGAAAGTGTTTGCAGACTCCTGAATCCACACACGGGTTTAACTCTGGAAGTTGAGTGCACACATTGACAACCGTTCTGTTAGATAGCTGCGTTTTGGATTTAGAAGCAATATTCCCCTGTGCTTACTGCTGTTTCTTCCATATGCCGGTAATGGGCTGAAAACGCCTGTTTTGGGACTCTGCAGAGAAAGTCTCTGCAGACTGCTGAATCCACACACGGGTTTAACTCTGGAAGTTGAGTGCACACATTGACAACCGTTCTGTTAGATAGCTGCGTTTTTGGATTTAGAAGCAGATATTTCCCTGTGCTTACTGCTGTTTCTTCCATATGCCGGTAATGGGCTGAAAACGCCTGTTTTGGGACTCTGCAGAGAAAGTCTCTGCAGACTGCTGAATCCACACACGGGTTTAACTCTGGAAGTTGAGTGCACACATTGACAACCGTTCTGTTAGATAGCTGCGTTTTGGATTTAGAAGCAGATATTTCCCTGTGCTTACTGCTGTTTCTTCCATATGCCGGTAATGGGCTGAAAACGCCTGTTTGGGGACTCTGCAGAGAAAGTCTCTGCAGACTGCTGAATCCACACACCGGTTTAACTCTGGAAGTTGAGTGCACACATTGACAACCGTTCTGTTAGATAGCTGCGTTTTGGATTTAGAAGCAGATATTTCCCTGTGCTTACTGCTGTTTCTTCCATATGCCGGTAATGGGCTGAAAACGCCTGTTTTGGGACTCTGCAGAGAAAGTCTCTGCAGACTGCTGAATCCACACACGGGTTTAACTCTGGAAGTTGAGTGCACACATTGACAAACGTTCTGTTAGATAGCTGCGTTTTGGATTTAGAAGCAGATATTTCCCTGTGCTTACTGCTGTTTCTTCCATATGCCGGTAATGGGCTGAAAACGGCCTGTTTTGGGACTCTGCAGAGAAAGTGTTTGCAGACTGCTGAATCCACACACGGGTTTAACTCTGGAAGTTGAGTGCACACATTGACAACCGTTCTGTTAGATAGCTGCGTTTTGGATTTAGAAGCAGATATTTCCCTGTGCTTACTGCTGTTTCTTCCATATGCCGGTAATGGGCTGAAAACGCCTGTTTTGGGACTCTGCAGAGAAAGTCTCTGCAGACTGCTGAATCCACACACGGGTTTAACTCTGGAAGTTGAGTGCACACATTGACAACCGTTCTGTTAGATAGCTGCGTTTTGGATTTAGAAGCAGATATTTCCCTGTGCTTACTGCTGTTTCTTCCCTATGCCGGTAATGGACTGAAAACGCCTGTTTTGGGACTCTGCAGAGAAAGTCTCTGCAGACTGCTGAATCCACACACGGGTTTAACTCTGGAAGTTGAGTGCACACATTGACAACCGTTCTGTTAGATAGCTGCGTTTTGGATTTAGAAGCAGATATTTCCCTGTGCTTACTGCTGTTTCTTCCATATGCCGGTAATGGGCTGAAAACGCCTGTTTGGGGACTCTGCAGAGAAAGTCTCTGCAGACTGCTGAATCCACACACGGGTTTAACTCTGGAAGTTGAGTGCACACATTGACAACCGTTCTGTTAGATAGCTGCGTTTTGGATTTAGAAGCAGATATTTCCCTGTGCTTACTGCTGTTTCTTCCATATGCCGGTAATGGGCTGAAAACGCCTGTTTTGGGACTCTGCAGAGAAAGTCTCTGCAGACTGCTGAATCCACACACGGGTTTAACTCTGGAAGTTGAGTGCACACATTGACAACCGTTCTGTTAGATAGCTGCGTTTTGGATTTAGAAGCAGATATTTCCCTGTGCTTACTGCTGTTTCTTCCATATGCCGGTAATGGGCTGAAAACGCCTATTTTGGGACTCTGCAGAGAAAGTCTCTGCAGACTGCTGAATCCACACACGGGTTTAACTCTGGAAGTTGAGTGCACACATTGACAACCGTTCTGTTAGATAGCTGCGTTTTGGATTTAGAAGCAGATATTTCCCTGTGCTTACTGCTGTTTCTTCCATATGCCGGTAATGGGCTGAAAACGCCTGTTTTGGGACTCTGCAGAGAAAGTCTCTGCAGACTGCTGAATCCACACACGGGTTTAACTCTGGAAGTTGAGTGCACACATTGACAACCGTTCTGTTAGATAGCTGCGTTTTGGATTTAGAAGCAGATATTTCCCTGTGCTTACTGCTGTTTCTTCCCTATGCCGGTAATGGACTGAAAACGCCTGTTTTGGGACTCTGCAGAGAAAGTCTCTGCAGACTGCTGAATCCACACACGGGTTTAACTCTGGAAGTTGAGTGCACACATTGACAACCGTTCTGTTAGATAGCTGCGTTTTGGATTTAGAAGCAGATATTTCCCTGTGCTTACTGCTGTTTCTTCCATATGCCGGTAATGGGCTGAAAACGCCTGTTTGGGGACTCTGCAGAGAAAGTCTCTGCAGACTGCTGAATCCACACACGGGTTTAACTCTGGAAGTTGAGTGCACACATTGACAACCGTTCTGTTAGATAGCTGCGTTTTGGATTTAGAAGCAGATATTTCCCTGTGCTTACTGCTGTTTCTTCCATATGCCGGTAATGGGCTGAAAACGCCTGTTTTGGGACTCTGCAGAGAAAGTCTCTGCAGACTGCTGAATCCACACACGGGTTTAACTCTGGAAGTTGAGTGCACACATTGACAACCGTTCTGTTAGATAGCTGCGTTTTGGATTTAGAAGCAGATATTTCCCTGTGCTTACTGCTGTTTCTTCCATATGCCGGTAATGGGCTGAAAACGCCTATTTTGGGACTCTGCAGAGAAAGTCTCTGCAGACTGCTGAATCCACACACGGGTTTAACTCTGGAAGTTGAGTGCACACATTGACAACCGTTCTGTTAGATAGCTGCGTTTTGGATTTAGAAGCAGATATTTCCCTGTGCTTACTGCTGTTTCTTCCATATGCCGGTAATGGGCTGAAAACGCCTGTTTGGGGACTCTGCAGAGAAAGTCTCTGCAGACTGCTGAATCCACACACGGGTTTAACTCTGGAAGTTGAGTGCACACATTGACAACCGTTCTGTTAGATAGCTCCGTTTTGGATTTAGAAGCAGATATTTCCCTGTGCTTACTGCTGTTTCTTCCATATGCCGGTAATGGGCTGAAAACGCCTGTTTTGGGACTCTGCAGAGAAAGTCTCTGCAGACTGCTGAATCCACACACGGGTTTACCTCTGGAAGTTGAGTGCACACATTGACAACCGTTCTGTTAGATAGCTGCGTTTTGGATTTAGAAGCAGATATTTCCCTGTGCTTACTGCTGTTTCTTCCATATGCCGGTAATGGGCTGAAAACGCCTGTTTTGGGACTCTGCAGAGAAAGTCTCTGCAGACTGCTGAATCCACACACGGGTTTAACTCTGGAAGTTGAGTGCACACATTGACAACCGTTCTGTTAGATAGCTGCGTTTTGGATTTAGAAGCAGATATTTCCCTGTGCTTACTGCTGTTTCTTCCATATGCCGGTAATGGGCTGAAAACGCCTGTTTTGGGACTCTGCAGAGAAAGTCTCTGCAGACTGCTGAATCCACACACGGGTTTAACTCTGGAAGTTGAGTGCACACATTGACAACCGTTCTGTTAGATAGCTGCGTTTTGGATTTAGAAGCAGATATTTCCCTGTGCTTACTGCTGTTTCTTCCATATGCCGGTAATGGGCTGAAAACACCTGTTTTGGGACTCTGCAGAGAAAGTGTCTGCAGACTCCTGAATCCACACACGGGTTTAACTCTGGAAGTTGAGTGCACACATTGACAACCGTTCTGTTAGTTAGCTGCGTTTTGGATTTAGAAGCAGTTATTTCCCTGTGCTTACTGCTGTTTCTTCCATATGCCGGTAATGGGCTGAAAACGCCTGTTTTGGGACTCTGCAGAGAAAGTCTCTGCAGACTGCTGAATCCACACACGGGTTTAACTCTGGAAGTTGAGTGCACACATTGACAACCGTTCTGTTAGATAGCTGCGTTTTGGATTTAGAAGCAGATATTTCCCTGTGCTTACTGCTGTTTCTTCCATATGCCGGTAATGGGCTGAAAACGCCTGTTTTGGGACTCTGCAGAGAAAGTCTCTGCAGACTGCTGAATCCACACACGGGTTTACCTCTGGAAGTTGAGTGCACACATTGACAACCGTTCTGTTAGATAGCTGCGTTTTGGATTTAGAAGCAGATATTTCCCTGTGCTTACTGCTGTTTCTTCCATATGCCGGTAATGGGCTGAAAACGCCTGTTTTGGGACTCTGCAGAGAAAGTCTCTGCAGACTGCCGAATCCACACACGGGTTTAACTCTGGAAGCTGAGTGCACACATTGACAACCGTTCTGTTAGATAGCTGCGTTTTGGATTTAGAAGCAGATATTTCCCTGTGCTTACTGCTGTTTCTTCCATATGCCGGTAATGGGCTGAAAACGCCTGTTTTGGGACTCTGCAGAGAAAGTCTCTGCAGACTGCCGAATCCACACACCGGTTTAACTCTGGAAGCTGAGTGCACACATTGACAACCGTTCTGTTAGATAGCTGCGTTTTGGATTTAGAAGCAGATATTTCCCTGTGCTTACTGCTGTTTCTTCCATATGCCGGTAATGGGCTGAAAACGCCTGTTTTGGGACTCTGCAGAGAAAGTCTCTGCAGACTGCTGAATCCACACACGGGTTTAACTCTGGAAGTTGAGTGCACACATTGACAACCGTTCTGTTAGATAGCTGCGTTTTGGATTTAGAAGCAGATATTTCCCTGTGCTTACTGCTGTTTCTTCCCTATGCCGGTAATGGACTGAAAACGCCTGTTTTGGGACTCTGCAGAGAAAGTCTCTGCAGACTGCTGAATCCACACACGGGTTTAACTCTGGAAGTTGAGTGCACACATTGACAACCGTTCTGTTAGATAGCTGCGTTTTGGATTTAGAAGCAGATATTTCCCTGTGCTTACTGCTGTTTCTTCCATATGCCGGTAATGGGCTGAAAACGCCTGTTTGGGGACTCTGCAGAGAAAGTCTCTGCAGACTGCTGAATCCACACACGGGTTTAACTCTGGAAGTTGAGTGCACACATTGACAACCGTTCTGTTAGATAGCTGCGTTTTGGATTTAGAAGCAGATATTTCCCTGTGCTTACTGCTGTTTCTTCCATATGCCGGTAATGGGCTGAAAACGCCTGTTTTGGGACTCTGCAGAGAAAGTCTCTGCAGACTGCTGAATCCACACACGGGTTTAACTCTGGAAGTTGAGTGCACACATTGACAACCGTTCTGTTAGATAGCTGCGTTTTGGATTTAGAAGCAGATATTTCCCTGTGCTTACTGCTGTTTCTTCCATATGCCGGTAATGGGCTGAAAACGCCTATTTTGGGACTCTGCAGAGAAAGTCTCTGCAGACTGCTGAATCCACACACGGGTTTAACTCTGGAAGTTGAGTGCACACATTGACAACCGTTCTGTTAGATAGCTGCGTTTTGGATTTAGAAGCAGATATTTCCCTGTGCTTACTGCTGTTTCTTCCATATGCCGGTAATGGGCTGAAAACGCCTGTTTGGGGACTCTGCAGAGAAAGTCTCTGCAGACTGCTGAATCCACACACGGGTTTAACTCTGGAAGTTGAGTGCACACATTGACAACCGTTCTGTTAGATAGCTCCGTTTTGGATTTAGAAGCAGATATTTCCCTGTGCTTACTGCTGTTTCTTCCATATGCCGGTAATGGGCTGAAAACGCCTGTTTTGGGACTCTGCAGAGAAAGTCTCTGCAGACTGCTGAATCCACACACGGGTTTACCTCTGGAAGTTGAGTGCACACATTGACAACCGTTCTGTTAGATAGCTGCGTTTTGGATTTAGAAGCAGATATTTCCCTGTGCTTACTGCTGTTTCTTCCATATGCCGGTAATGGGCTGAAAACGCCTGTTTTGGGACTCTGCAGAGAAAGTCTCTGCAGACTGCTGAATCCACACACGGGTTTAACTCTGGAAGTTGAGTGCACACATTGACAACCGTTCTGTTAGATAGCTGCGTTTTGGATTTAGAAGCAGATATTTCCCTGTGCTTACTGCTGTTTCTTCCATATGCCGGTAATGGGCTGAAAACGCCTGTTTTGGGACTCTGCAGAGAAAGTCTCTGCAGACTGCTGAATCCACACACGGGTTTAACTCTGGAAGTTGAGTGCACACATTGACAACCGTTCTGTTAGATAGCTGCGTTGTGGATTTAGAAGCAGATATTTCCCTGTGCTTACTGCTGTTTCTTCCATATGCCGGTAATGGGCTGAAAACGCCTGTTTTGGGACTCTGCAGAGAAAGTGTCTGCAGACTCCTGAATCCACACACGGGTTTAACTCTGGAAGTTGAGTGCACACATTGACAACCGTTCTGTTAGTTAGCTGCGTTTTGGATTTAGAAGCAGTTATTTCCCTGTGCTTACTGCTGTTTCTTCCATATGCCGGTAATGGGCTGAAAACGCCTGTTTTGGGACTCTGCAGAGAAAGTCTCTGCAGACTGCTGAATCCACACACGGGTTTAACTCTGGAAGTTGAGTGCACACATTGACAACCGTTCTGTTAGATAGCTGCGTTTTGGATTTAGAAGCAGATATTTCCCTGTGCTTACTGCTGTTTCTTCCATATGCCGGTAATGGGCTGAAAACGCCTGTTTTGGGACTCTGCAGAGAAAGTCTCTGCAGACTGCTGAATCCACACACGGGTTTACCTCTGGAAGTTGAGTGCACACATTGACAACCGTTCTGTTAGATAGCTGCGTTTTGGATTTAGAAGCAGATATTTCCCTGTGCTTACTGCTGTTTCTTCCATATGCCGGTAATGGGCTGAAAACGCCTGTTTTGGGACTCTGCAGAGAAAGTCTCTGCAGACTGCCGAATCCACACACGGGTTTAACTCTGGAAGCTGAGTGCACACATTGACAACCGTTCTGTTAGATAGCTGCGTTTTGGATTTAGAAGCAGATATTTCCCTGTGCTTACTGCTGTTTCTTCCATATGCCGGTAATGGGCTGAAAACGCCTGTTTTGGGACTCTGCAGAGAAAGTCTCTGCAGACTGCCGAATCCACACACCGGTTTAACTCTGGAAGCTGAGTGCACACATTGACAACCGTTCTGTTAGATAGCTGCGTTTTGGATTTAGAAGCAGATATTTCCCTGTGCTTACTGCTGTTTCTTCCATATGCCGGTAATGGGCTGAAAACGCCTGTTTTGGGACTCTGCAGAGAAAGTCTCTGCAGACTGCTGAATCCACACACGGGTTTAACTCTGGAAGTTGAGTGCACACATTGACAACCGTTCTGTTAGATAGCTGCGTTTTGGATTTAGAAGCAGATATTTCCCTGTGCTTACTGCTGTTTCTTCCATATGCCGGTAATGGGCTGAAAACGCCTGTTTGGGGACTCTGCAGAGAAAGTCTCTGCAGACTGCTGAATCCACACACGGGTTTAACTCTGGAAGTTGAGTGCACACATTGACAACCGTTCTGTTAGATAGCTGTGTTTTGGATTTAGCAGCAGATATTTCCCTGTGCTTACTGCTGTTTCTTCCATATGCCGGTAATGGGCTGAAAACGCCTGTTTTGGGACTCTGCAGAGAAAGTCTCTGCAGACTGCTGAATCCACACACGGGTTTAACTCTGGAAGTTGAGTGCACACATTGACAACCGTTCTGTTAGATAGCTGCGTTTTGGATTTAGAAGCAGATATTTCCCTGTGCTTACTGCTGTTTCTTCCATATGCCGGTAATGGGCTGAAAACGCCTGTTTTGGGACTCTGCAGAGAAAGTGTTTGAAGACTGTTGAATCCACACACGGGTTTAACTCTGGAAGTTGAGTGCACACATTGACACCCGTTCTGTTAGATAGCTGCGTTTTGGATTTAGAAGCAGATATTTCCCTGTGCTTACTGCTGTTTCTTCCATATGCCGGTAATGGGCTGAAAACGCCTGTTTTGGGACTCTGCAGAGAAAGTCTCTGCAGACTGCTGAATCCACACACGGGTTTACCTCTGGAAGTTGAGTGCACACATTGACAACCGTTCTGTTAGATAGCTGCGTTTTGGATTTAGAAGCAGATATTTCCCTGTGCTTACTGCTGTTTCTTCCATATGCCGGTAATGGGCTGAAAACGCCTGTTTTGGGACTCTGCAGAGAAAGTCTCTGCAGACTGCCGAATCCACACACGGGTTTAACTCTGGAAGCTGAGTGCACACATTGACAACCGTTCTGTTAGATAGCTGCGTTTTGGATTTAGAAGCAGATATTTCCCTGTGCTTACTGCTGTTTCTTCCATATGCCGGTAATGGGCTGAAAACGCCTGTTTTGGGACTCTGCAGAGAAAGTCTCTGCAGACTGCCGAATCCACACACCGGTTTAACTCTGGAAGCTGAGTGCACACATTGACAACCGTTCTGTTAGATAGCTGCGTTTTGGATTTAGAAGCAGATATTTCCCTGTGCTTACTGCTGTTTCTTCCATATGCCGGTAATGGGCTGAAAACGCCTGTTTTGGGACTCTGCAGAGAAAGTCTCTGCAGACTGCTGAATCCACACACGGGTTTAACTCTGGAAGTTGAGTGCACACATTGACAACCGTTCTGTTAGATAGCTGCGTTTTGGATTTAGAAGCAGATATTTCCCTGTGCTTACTGCTGTTTCTTCCATATGCCGGTAATGGGCTGAAAACGCCTGTTTGGGGACTCTGCAGAGAAAGTCTCTGCAGACTGCTGAATCCACACACGGGTTTAACTCTGGAAGTTGAGTGCACACATTGACAACCGTTCTGTTAGATAGCTGTGTTTTGGATTTAGAAGCAGATATTTCCCTGTGCTTACTGCTGTTTCTTCCATATGCCGGTAATGGGCTGAAAACGCCTGTTTTGGGACTCTGCAGAGAAAGTCTCTGCAGACTGCTGAATCCACACACGGGTTTAACTCTGGAAGTTGAGTGCACACATTGACAACCGTTCTGTTAGATAGCTGCGTTTTGGATTTAGAAGCAGATATTTCCCTGTGCTTACTGCTGTTTCTTCCATATGCCGGTAATGGGCTGAAAACGCCTGTTTTGGGACTCTGCAGAGAAAGTGTTTGAAGACTGTTGAATCCACACACGGGTTTAACTCTGGAAGTTGAGTGCACACATTGACACCCGTTCTGTTAGATAGCTGCGTTTTGGATTTAGAAGCAGATATTTCCCTGTGCTTACTGCTGTTTCTTCCATATGCCGGTAATGGGCTGAAAACGCCTGTTTTGGGACTCTGCAGAGAAAGTGTTTGCAGACTGCTGAATCCACACACGGGTTTAACTCTGGAAGTTGAGTGCACACATTGACAACCGTTCTGTTAGATAGCTGCGTTTTGGATTTAGAAGCAGATATTTCCCTGTGCTTACTGCTGTTTCTTCCACATGCCGGTAATGGGCTGAAAACGCCTGTTTTGGGACTCTGCAGAGAAAGTGTTTGCAGACTGCTGAATCCACACACGGGTTTAACTCTGGAAGTTGAGTGCACACATTGACAACCGTTCTGTTAGATAGCTGCGTTTTGGATTTAGAAGCAGATATTTCCCTGTGCTTACTGCTGTTTCTTCCATATGCCGGTAATGGGCTGAAAACGCCTGTTTTGGGACTCTGCAGAGAAAGTGTTTGCAGACTGCTGAATCCACAAACGGGTTTAACTCTGGAAGTTGAGTGCACACATTGACAACCGTTCTGTTAGATAGCTGCGTTTTGGATTTAGAAGCAGATATTTCCCTGTGCTTACTGCTGTTTCTTCCATATGCCGGTAATGGGCTGAAAACGCCTGTTTTGGGACTCTGCAGAGAAAGTGTTTGCAGATTGCTGAATCCACACACGGTTTTAACTCTGGAAGTTGAGTGCACACATTGACAACCGTTCTGTTAGATAGCTGCGTTTTGGATTTAGAAGCAGATATTTCCCTGTGCTTACTGCTGTTTCTTCCATATGCCGGTAAAGGGCTGAAAACGCCTGTTTTGGGACTCTGCAGAGAAAGTGTTTGCAGACTGCTGAATCCACACACGGGTTTAACTCTGGAAGTTGAGTGCACACATTGACAACCGTTCTGTTAGATAGCTGCGTTTTGGATTTAGAAACAGATATTTCCCTGGGCTAACTGCTGTTTCTTCCATATGTCGCTAATGGGCTGAAAACGCCTGCTTTGGGACTCTGCAGAGAAGATATTTGCAGACTGCTGAATCCACACACGGGTTTAACTCTGGAAGTTGAGTGCACACATTGACAACCGTTCTGTTAGATAGCTGCGTTTTGGATTTAGAAGCAGATATTTCCCTGTGCTTACTGCTGTTTCTTCCATATGCCGGTAATGGGCTGAAAACGCCTGCTTTGGGACTCTGCAGAGAAAGTGTTTGCAGACTGCTGAATCCACACACGGGTTTAACTCTGGAAGTTGAGTGCACACATTGACAACCGTTCTGTTAGATAGCTGCGTTTTTGATTTAGAAGCAGATATTTCCCTGTGCTTACTGCTGTTTCTTCCATATGCCGGTATTGGGCTGAAAACGCCTGTTTTGGGACTCTGCACAGAAAGTGTTTGCAGACTGCTGAATCCACACTCGGGTTTATCTCTGGAAGTTGAGTGCACGCATTGACAACCATTCAGTTAGATAGCTGCCTTTTGGTTTTAGAAGCAGTTATTTCTCTTTACAGCATATACTCTCATTCACTCTGGAATATCCAAACGCAGCTCCTAAAAGAAACGGGTTTCTAAGTATAATCAGATATTTCTCTTTACATCTTGTACCCCAGTACACTCTGATATATCCATACGCAGCTCCTGGAAGAAACGTGTTTGTAACTCGCTGAATCTGTGCATATATTGAAGTCTCTTAGGTGAATGAACACACAGCAGAGGAGTTTGAAAAAAACATTTCTTCCATGTTATAGATGCACTCTTAACTGCTATTGCTTTTAGGCTGGTGTTTTCCTGGAAATGTTGGTTTTAGAATTTCCATATAAATGGTTTGTAAACTGCTGCTTAAGTGGAGCAGTTTAATTCGTTAAGTTGAATGCCCTCATTCACAATCATTCTGTTAGCTATCTCCGTTTTGGTTTTAGAAGCCTGTGTTTCTAGTTACAGCATATACTCCCATTCATTCTGGAATAGCCAAACGCAGCTCCCAGAATAGACGTGTTTCTAAGTCGCTGAATCTAAACATAGATTCAACTCCCTTAGGTGAACGAACACACAGCACAGCAGTTTGAAAGAAACGTTTTATTTGAGTTTTAGACGCAGTCTTATTGCTATTTCTTAGAGGCCGGTATTTTGCTGGGAATGTCTGTTTTAGAATCTGCACAAAAATCTTTTCTAAACTGCTGCATAGAAACAACAGTTTATCTCAATAAGCTGAATGCACACAGTGACAACCATTCTGTTAGATGGCTCCGTGTTTGTTTTAGAACCAGATATTTCACTTTAAACCTTATACTCCAGTACACTCTGGAATATGCAAATGCAGCTCCTGGAAGAAACGTGTTTCTTACTCGCTGAATCTGAATATATACTCAAGACTCTTAGGTGAATGAACACAGAGCAGAGCATTTTGAAGAAAACGTTTCTTCTATGTTATAGATGCAGTCTTACTGCTACTTCTTTTAGGCTGGTGTTTTGCTGCAAATGTTGATTTTAGAATTTGCATATAAAGGGTTTCTAAACTGCTGCCTAAGAAGAGCAGATTAACCCTTTAAGTTGAATGCACACATTCACAACCATTCTGTTAGATAGCTCCGTTTTGGTTTTAGAAACAGATATTTCTCTTTACAGCATTTACTCCCATACACTCTGGAATATCGAAATGCAGCTCCTAGAATAAACGTGTTTCAAACTCGCTGAATCCAAACATAGATTCAACGACCTTTGGTGAACGAACACACTGCAGAGCCGTTTGAAAGAAACGTTCCCTCTGAGTTTTAGACGCAGTCTTACTGCTATTTCTTATAGGCCGGTATTTTGCTGGAAATGTCTGTTTGAGAATCTACACAGAAATGTTTTCTAAACTGCTGCATACAAACAGCAGTTTAGCTCAGTAAGTTGAATGCACACATTGACAACCATTCCATTAGATCATCCGTTTTTCTTTTGGAATGAGACATTTGTCTTTACATCTTATACTCCAGTATACTCTGGAATAGGCAAACACAGCTCCTGGAAGAAACGTGTTGCTAACTAGCTGAATCTGAACATATATTCAAGTCTCTTATATGAATGAACACACAGCAGAGCAGTTTGAAAACAGTTTCTTCCATGTTAAAGATGCAGTCTTACTGCTATTTCCTATAGGCTGGTGTTTTGCTGGAAAGGTCTGTATTTGCATATAAAGGGTTTCTAAAGTGCTGCATGAGAAGAGCAGTTTACCTCTTTAAGCCGAAGGCACACATTCACAACCACTCTGCTAGATAGATCCATTTTGGTTTTAGAAACAGATATTTCTCTTTACAGCATATACTCCCATTCAATCTGGAATATCCAAAGACAGCTCCTAGAATAAACGTGTTTCTATCTCGCTGAATCTAAACATAGATTCAACTCCCTTAGGCCAAAGAACACAAGGCCGAGCAGTTTCAAAGAAACGTTTCTTCTGAGTTTTAGACGCAGTCTTAATGCTCTTTCCTATATATGCCGGTACTGGGCCGGAAAGGCCTGTTTTGAGACTCTGCACAGAAAGTGTTTGCAGACTGCTGAATCCACACACGGGTTTAACTCTGGAAGTTGAGTGCACACATTGACAACCGTTCTGTTAGATAGCTGCGTTTTGGATTTAGAAGCAGATATTTCCCTGTGCTTACTGCTGTTTCTTCCATATGCCGGTAATGGGCTGAAAACGCCTGTTTTGGGACTCTGCAGAGAAAGTGTTTGCAGACTGCTGAATCCACACACGGGTTTAACTCTGGAAGTTGAGTGCACACATTGACAACCATTCTGTTAGATAGCTGCGTTTTGGATTTAGAAGCAGATATTTCCCTGTGCTTACTGCTGTTTCTTCCATATGCCGGTAAAGGGCTGAAAACGCCTGTTTTGGGACTCTGCAGAGAAAGTGTTTGCAGACTGCTGAATCCACACACGGGTTTAACTCTGGAAGTTGAGTGCACACATTGACAACCGTTCTGTTAGATAGCTGCGTTTTGGATTTAGAAACAGATATTTCCTGGGCTAACTGCTGTTTCTTCCATATGTCGCTAATGGGCTGAAAACGCCTGCTTTGGGACTCTGCAGAGAAGATATTTGCAGACTGCTGAATCCACACACGGGTTTAACTCTGGAAGTTGAGTGCACACATTGACAACCGTTCTGTTAGATAGCTGCGTTTTGGATTTAGAAGCAGATATTTCCCTGTGCTTACTGCTGTTTCTTCCATATGCCGGTAAAGGGCTGAAAACGCCTGTTTTGGGACTCTGCAGAGAAAGTGTTTGCAGACTGCTGAATCCACACACGGGTTTAACTCTGGAAGTTGAGTGCACACATTGACAACCGTTCTGTTAGATATCTGCGTTTTGGATTTAGAAGCAGATATTTCCCTGTGCTTACTGCTGTTTCTTCCATATGCCGGTAAAGGGCGGAAAACGCCAGTTTTGGGACTCTGCAGAGAAAGTGTTTGCAGACTGCTGAATCCACACACGGGTTTAACTCTGGAAGTTGAGTGCACACATTGACAACCGTCCTGTTAGATAGCTGCGTTTTGGATTTAGAAGCAGATATTTCACTGTGCTTACTGCTGTTTCTTCCATATGCCGGTAATGGGCTGAAAACGCCTGTTTTGGGAATCTACAGAGAAAGTCTCTGCAGACTGCTGAATCCACACACGGGTTTACCTCTGGAAGTTGAGTGCACACATTGACAACCGTTCTGTTAGATAGCTGCGTTTTGGATTTAGAAGCAGATATTTACCTGTGCTTACTGCTGTTTCTTCCATATGCCGGTAATGGGCTGAAAACGCCTGTTTTGGGACTCTGCAGAGAAAGTGTTTGCAGACTGCTGAATCCACACACGGGTTTAACTCTGGAAGTTGAGTGCACACATTGACAACCGTTCTGTTAGACAGCTGCGTTTTGGATTTAGAAGCAGATATTTCCCTGGGCTTACTGCTGTTTCTTCCATATGCCGGTAATGGGCTGAAAACGCCTGGTTTGGGACTCTGCAGAGAAAGTGTTTGCAGACTGCTGAATCCACACACGGGTTTAACTCTGGAAGTTGAGTGCACACATTGACAACCGTTCTGTTAGATAGCTGCGTTTTGGATTTAGAAGCAGATATTTCCCTGTGCTTACTGCTGTTTCTTCCATATGCCGGTAATGGGCTGAAAACGCCTGTTTTGGGACTCTGCAGAGAAAGTGTTTGCAGACTGCTGAATCCACACACGGGTTTAACTCTGGAAGTTGAGTGCACACATTGACAACCGTTCTGTTAGATAGCTGCGTTTTTGATTTAGAAGCAGATATTTCCCTGTGCTTACTGCTGTTTCTTCCATATGCCGGTATTGGGCTGAAAACGCCTGTTTTGGGACTCTGCACAGAAAGTGTTTGCAGACTGCTGAATCCACACTCGGGTTTATCTCTGGAAGTTGAGTGCACGCATTGACAACCATTCAGTTAGATAGCTGCCTTTTGGTTTTAGAAGCAGTTATTTCTCTTTACAGCATATACTCTCATTTACTCTGGAATATCCAAACGCAGCTCCTAAAAGAAACGGGTTTCTAAGTATAATCAGATATTTCTCTTTACATCTTGTACCCCAGTACACTCTGATATATCCATACGCAGCTCCTGGAAGAAACGTGTTTGTAACTCGCTGAATCTGTGCATATATTGAAGTCTCTTAGGTGAATGAACACACAGCAGAGGAGTTTGAAAAAAACATTTCTTCCATGTTATAGATGCACTCTTAACTGCTATTGCTTTTAGGCTGGTGTTTTCCTGGAAATGTTGGTTTTAGAATTTCCATATAAATGGTTTGTAAACTGCTGCTTAAGTGGAGCAGTTTAATTCGTTAAGTTGAATGCCCTCATTCACAATCATTCTGTTAGCTATCTCCGTTTTGGTTTTAGAAGCCTGTGTTTCTAGTTACAGCATATACTCCCATTCATTCTGGAATAGCCAAACGCAGCTCCCAGAATAGACGTGTTTCTAAGTCGCTGAATCTAAACATAGATTCAACTCCCTTAGGTGAACGAACACACAGCACAGCAGTTTGAAAGAAACGTTTTATTTGAGTTTTAGACGCAGTCTTATTGCTATTTCTTAGAGGCCGGTATTTTGCTGGGAATGTCTGTTTTAGAATCTGCACAAAAATCTTTTCTAAACTGCTGCATAGAAACAACAGTTTATCTCAATAAGCTGAATGCACACAGTGACAACCATTCTGTTAGATGGCTCCGTGTTTGTTTTAGAACCAGATATTTCACTTTAAACCTTATACTCCAGTACACTCTGGAATATGCAAATACAGCTCCTGGAAGAAACGTGTTTCTTACTCGCTGAATCTGAATATATACTCAAGACTCTTAGGTGAATGAACACAGAGCAGAGCATTTTGAAGAAAACGTTTCTTCTATGTTATAGATGCAGTCTTACTGCTACTTCTTTTAGGCTGGTGTTTTGCTGCAAATGTTGATTTTAGAATTTGCATATAAAGGGTTTCTAAACTGCTGCCTAAGAAGAGCAGATTAACCCTTTAAGTTGAATGCACACATTCACAACCATTCTGTTAGATAGCTCCGTTTTGGTTTTAGAAACAGATATTTCTCTTTACAGCATTTACTCCCATACACTCTGGAATATCGAAATGCAGCTCCTAGAATAAACGTGTTTCAAACTCGCTGAATCCAAACATAGATTCAACGACCTTTGGTGAACGAACACACTGCAGAGCCGTTTGAAAGAAACGTTCCCTCTGAGTTTTAGACGCAGTCTTACTGCTATTTCTTATAGGCCGGTATTTTGCTGGAAATGTCTGTTTGAGAATCTACACAGAAATGTTTTCTAAACTGCTGCATACAAACAGCAGTTTAGCTCAGTAAGTTGAATGCACACATTGACAACCATTCCATTAGATCATCCGTTTTTCTTTTGGAACGAGACATTTGTCTTTACATCTTATACTCCAGTATACTCTGGAATAGGCAAACACAGCTCCTGGAAGAAACGTGTTGCTAACTAGCTGAATCTGAACATATATTCAAGTCTCTTATATGAATGAACACACAGCAGAGCAGTTTGAAAACAGTTTCTTCCATGTTAAAGATGCAGTCTTACTGCTATTTCCTATAGGCTGGTGTTTTGCTGGAAAGGTCTGTATTTGCATATAAAGGGTTTCTAAAGTGCTGCATGAGAAGAGCAGTTTACCTCTTTAAGCCGAAGGCACACATTCACAACCACTCTGCTAGATAGATCCATTTTGGTTTTAGAAACAGATATTTCTCTTTACAGCATATACTCCCATTCAATCTGGAATATCCAAAGACAGCTCCTAGAATAAACGTGTTTCTATCTCGCTGAATCTAAACATAGATTCAACTCCCTTAGGCCAAAGAACACAAGGCCGAGCAGTTTCAAAGAAACGTTTCTTCTGAGTTTTAGACGCAGTCTTAATGCTCTTTCCTATATATGCCGGTACTGGGCCGGAAAGGCCTGTTTTGAGACTCTGCACAGAAAGTGTTTGCAGACTGCTGAATCCACACACGGGTTTAACTCTGGAAGTTGAGTGCACACATTGACAACCGTTCTGTTAGATAGCTGCGTTTTGGATTTAGAAGCAGATATTTCCCTGTGCTTACTGCTGTTTCTTCCATATGCCGGTAATGGGCTGAAAACGCCTGTTTTGGGACTCTGCAGAGAAAGTGTTTGCAGACTGCTGAATCCACACACGGGTTTAACTCTAGAAGTTGAGTGCACACATTGACAACCGTTCTGTTAGATAGCTGCGTTTTGGATTTAGAAGCAGATATTTCCCTGTGCTTACTGCTGTTTCTTCCATATGCGGGTAAAGGGCTGAAAACGCCTGTTTTGGGACTCTGCAGAGTAGATGTCTGCAGACTGCTGAATCCACACACGGGTTTAACTCTGGAAGTTGAGTGCACACATTGACAACCGTTCTGTTAGATAGCTGTGTTTTGGATTTAGAAGCAGATATTTCCCTGTGCTTACTGCTGTTTCTTCCATATGCCGGTAATGGGCTGAAAACGCCTGTTTTGGGACTCTGCAGAGAAAGTGTTTGCAGACTGCTGAATCCACACACGGGTTTAACTCTGGAAGTTGAGTGCACACATTGACAACCGTTCTGTTAGATAGCTGCGTTTTGGATTTAGAAGCAGATATTTCCCTGGGCTTACAGCCGTTTCTTCCATATGCCGGTAATGGGCTGAAAACGCCTGTTTTGGGACTCTGCAGAGAAAGTGTTTGCAGACTGCTGAATCCACACACGGGTTTAACTCTGGAAGTTGAGTGCACACATTGACAACCGTTCTGTTAGATAGCTGCGTTTTGGATTTAGAAGCAGATATTTCCCTGTGCTTACTGCCGTTTCTTCCATATGCCGGTAATAGGCTGAAAACGCCTGTTTTGGGACTCTGCAGAGAAAGTGTTTGCAGACTGCTGAATCCACACACGGGTTTAACTCTGGAAGTTGAGTGCACACATTGACAACCGTTCTGTTAGATAGCTGCGTTTTGGATTTAGAAGCAGATATTTCCCTGTGCTTACTGCTGTTTCTTCCATATGCCGGTAATGGGCTGAAAACGCCTGTTTTGGGACTCTGCAGAGAAAGTGTTTGCAGACTGCTGAATCCACACACGGGTTTAACTCTGGAAGTTGAGTGCACACATTGACAACCGTTCTGTTAGATAGCTGCGTTTTGGATTTAGAAGCAGATATTTCCCTTTGCTTACTGCCGTTTCTTCCATATGCCGGTAATGGGCTGAAAACGCCTGTTTTGGGACTCTGCAGAGAAGATGTCTGCAGGCTGCTGAATCCACACACGGGTTTAACTCTGGAAGTTGAGTGCACACTTTGACAACCGTTCTGTTAGATAGCTGCGTTTTGGATTTAGAAGCAGATATTTCCCTGGGCTTACTGCTGTTTCTTCCATATGCCGGTAATGGGCTGAAAACGCCTGTTTTGGGACTCTGCAGAGAAAGTCTCTGCAGACTGCTGAATCCACACACGGGTTTAACTCTGGAAGTTGAGTGCACACATTGACAACCGTTCTGTTAGATAGCTGCGTTTTGGATTTAGAAGCAGATATTTCCCTGGGCTTACAGCCGTTTCTTCCATATGCCGGTAATGGGCTGAAAACGCCTGTTTTGGGACTCTGCAGAGAAAGTGTTTGCAGACTGCTGAATCCACACACGGGTTTAACTCTGGAAGTTGAGTGCACACATTGACAACCGTTCTGTTAGATAGCTGCGTTTTGGATTTAGAAGCAGATATTTCCCTGTGCTTACTGCCGTTTCTTCCATATGCCGGTAAAGGGCTGAAAACGCCTGTTTTGGGACTCTGCAGAGAAAGTGTTTGCAGACTGCTGAATCCACACACGGGTTTAACTCTGGAAGTTGAGTGCACACATTGACAACCGTTCTGTTAGATAGCTGCGTTTTGGATTTAGAAGCAGATATTTCCCTGTGCTTACTGCTGTTTCTTCCATATGCCGGTAATGGGCTGAAAATGCCTGTTTTGGGACTCTGCAGAGACATTGTTTGCAGACTGCTGAATACACACACGGGTTTAACTCTGGAAGTTGAGTGCACACGTTGACAACCGTTCTGTTAGATACCTGCGTGTTGGATTTAGAAGCAGATATTTCCCTGTGCTTACTGCTGTTTCTTCCATATGCCGGTAATGGGCTGAAAACGCCTGTTTTGGGACTCTGCAGAGAAAGTGTTTGCAGACTGCTGAATCCACACACGGGTTTAAGTCTGGACGTTGAGTGCACACATTGACAACCGTTCTGTTAGATAGCTGCGTTTTGGATTTAGAAGCAGATATTTCCCTGTGCTTACTGCTGTTTCTTCCATATGCCGGTATTGGGCTGAAAACGCCTGTTTTGGGACTCTGCAGAGAAAGTGTTTGCAGACTGCTGAATCCACACTCGGGTTTATCTCTGGAAGTTGAGTGCACGCATTGACAACCATTCAGTTAGATAGATGCCTTTTGGTTTTAGAAGCAGTTATTTCTCTTTACAGCGTATACTATCATTCACTCTGGAATATCCAAACGCAGCTCCTAAAAGAAACGGGTTTCTAAGTATAATCAGATATTTCTCTTTACATCTTGTACCCTAGTACACTCTGATATATCCATACGCAGCTCCTGGAAGAAACGTGTTTGTAACTCGCTGAATCTGTGCATATATTGAAGTTTCTTAGGTGAATGAACACACAGCAGAGGAGTTTGAAAAAAACATTTCTTCCATGTTATAGATGCACTGTTAACTGTTATTGCTTTTAGGCTGGTGTTTTCCTGGATATGTTGGTTTTAGAATTTCCATATAAATGGTTTGTAAACTGCTGCTTAAGTGGAGCAGTTTAATTCGTTAAGTTGAATGCCCTCATTCACAATCATTCTGTTAGCTAGCTCCGTTTTGGTTTTAGAAGCCTGTGTTTCTAGTTACAGCATATACTCCCATTCATTCTGGAATAGGCAAACGCAGCTCCCAGAATAGACGTGTTTCTAAGTCGCTGAATCTAAACATAGATTCAACTCCCTTAGGTGAACGAACACACAGCACAGCAGTTTGAAAGAAACGTTTTATTTGAGTTTTAGACGCAGTCTTATTGCTATTCCAAAGAGGCCAGTATTTTGCTGGGAATGTCTGTTTTAGAATCTGCACAAAAATCTTTTCTAAACTGCTGCATAGAAACAACAGTTTATCTCAATAAGCTGAATGCACACAGTGACAACCATTCTGTTAGATGGCTCCGTGTTTGTTTTAGAACCAGATATTTCACTTTAAACCTTATACTCCAGTACACTCTGGAATATGCAAATGCAGCTCCTGGAAGAAACGTGTTTCTTACTCGCTGAATCTGAATATATACTCAAGACTCTTAGGTGAATGAACACAGAGCAGAGCATTTTGAAGAAAACGTTTCTTCTATGTTATAGATGCAGTCTTACTGCTACTTCTTTTAGGCTGGTGTTTTGCTGCAAATGTTGATTTTAGAATTTGCATATAAAGGGTTTCTAAACTGCTGCCTAAGAAGAGCAGATTAACCCTTTAAGTTGAATGCACACATTCACAACCATTCTGTTAGATAGCTCCGTTTTGGTTTTAGAAACAGATATTTCTCTTTACAGCATTTACTCCCATACACTCTGGAATATCGAAATGCAGCTCCTAGAATAAACGTGTTTCAAACTCGCTGAATCCAAACATAGATTCAACGACCTTTGGTGAACGAACACACTGCAGAGCCGTTTGAAAGAAACGTTCCCTCTGAGTTTTAGACGCAGTCTTACTGCTATTTCTTATAGGCCGGTATTTTGCTGGAAATGTCTGTTTGAGAATCTACACAGAAATGTTTTCTAAACTGCTGCATACAAACAGCAGTTTAGCTCAGTAAGTTGAATGCACACATTGACAACCATTCCATTAGATCATCCGTTTTTCTTTTGGAACGAGACATTTGTCTTTACATCTTATACTCCAGTATACTCTGGAATAGGCAAACACAGCTCCTGGAAGAAACGTGTTGCTAACTAGCTGAATCTGAACATATATTCAAGTCTCTTATATGAATGAACACACAGCAGAGCAGTTTGAAAACAGTTTCTTCCATGTTAAAGATGCAGTCTTACTGCTATTTCCTATAGGCTGGTGTTTTGCTGGAAAGGTCTGTATTTGCATATAAAGGGTTTCTAAAGTGCTGCATGAGAAGAGCAGTTTACCTCTTTAAGCCGAAGGCACACATTCACAACCACTCTGCTAGATAGATCCATTTTGGTTTTAGAAACAGATATTTCTCTTTACAGCATATACTCCCATTCAATCTGGAATATCCAAAGACAGCTCCTAGAATAAACGTGTTTCTATCTCGCTGAATCTAAACATAGATTCAACTCCCTTAGGCCAAAGAACACAAGGCCGAGCAGTTTGAAAGAAACGTTTCTTCTGAGTTTTAGACGCAGTCTTAATGCTCTTTCTTATATATGCCGGTACTGGGCCGGAAAGGGCTGTTTTGAGACTCTGCACAGAAAGTGTTTGCAGACTGCTGAATCCACACACGGGTTTAACTCTGGAAGTTGAGTGCACACATTGACAACCGTTCTGTTAGATAGCTGCGTTTTGGATTTAGAAGCAGATATTTCCCTGTGCTTACTGCTGTTTCTTCCATATGCCGGTAATGGGCTGAAAACGCCTGTTTGGGGACTCTGCACAGAAAGTGTTTGCAGACTGCTGAATCCACACACGGGTTTAACTCTGGAAGTTGAGTGCACGCATTGACAACCATTCAGTTAGATAGTTGCCTTTTGGTTTTAGAAGCAGTTATTTCTCTTTACAGCATATACTCTCATTCACTCTGGAATATCCAAACGCAGCTCCTAAAAGAAACGGGTTTCTAAGTATAATCAGATATTTCTCTTTACATCTTGTACCCCAGTACACTCTGATATATCCATACGCAGCTCCTGGAAGAAACGTGTTTGTAACTCGCTGAATCTGTGCATATATTGAAGTCTCTTAGGTGAATGAACACACAGCAGAGGAGTTTGAAAAAAACATTTCTTCCATGTTATAGATGCACTGTTAACTGCTATTGCTTTTAGGCTGGTGTTTTCCTGGAAATGTTGGTTTTAGAATTTCCATATAAATGGTTTGTAAACTGCTGCTTAAGTGGAGCAGTTTAATTCGTTAAGTTGAATGCCCTCATTCACAATCATTCTGTTAGCTAGCTCCGTTTTGGTTTTAGAAGCCTGTGTTTCTAGTTACAGCATATACTCCCATTCATTCTGGAATAGGCAAACGCAGCTCCCAGAATAGACGTGTTTCTAAGTCGCTGAATCTAAACATAGATTCAACTCCCTTAGGTGAACGAACACACAGCACAGCAGTTTGAAAGAAACGTTTTATTTGAGTTTTAGACGCAGTCTTACTGCTATTTCTTAGAGGCCGGTATTTTGCTGGGAATGTCTGTTTTAGAATCTGCACAAAAATCTTTTCTAAACTGCTGCATAGAAACAACAGTTTATCTCAATAAGCTGAATGCACACAGTGACAACCATTCTGTTAGATGGCTCCGTGTTTGTTTTAGAACCAGATATTTCACTTTAAACCTTATACTCCAGTACACTCTGGAATATGCAAATGCAGCTCCTGGAAGAAACGTGTTTCTTACTCGCTGAATCTGAATATATACTCAAGACTCTTAGGTGAATGAACACAGAGCAGAGCATTTTGAAGAAAACGTTTCTTCTATGTTATAGATGCAGTCTTACTGCTACTTCTTTTAGGCTGGTGTTTTGCTGCAAATGTTGATTTTAGAATTTGCATATAAAGGGTTTCTAAACTGCTGCCTAAGAAGAGCAGATTAACCCTTTAAGTTGAATGCACACATTCACAACCATTCTGTTAGATAGCTCCGTTTTGGTTTTAGAAACAGATATTTCTCTTTACAGCATTTACTCCCATACACTCTGGAATATCGAAATGCAGCTCCTAGAATAAACGTGTTTCAAACTCGCTGAATCCAAACATAGATTCAACGACCTTTGGTGAACGAACACACTGCAGAGCCGTTTGAAAGAAACGTTCCCTCTGA
The DNA here is from genome assembly GCF_030222135.1 of Aotus nancymaae. Lineage (NCBI taxonomy): Eukaryota > Metazoa > Chordata > Mammalia > Primates > Aotidae > Aotus > Aotus nancymaae. The sequence goes on from NW_026989183.1 coordinate 23,695, forward strand.
GTTTTAGACGCAGTCTTACTGCTATTTCTTATAGGCCGGTATTTTGCTGGAAATGTCTGTTTGAGAATCTACACAGAAATGTTTTCTAAACTGCTGCATACAAACAGCAGTTTAGCTCAGTAAGTTGAATGCACACATTGACAACCATTCCATTAGATCATCCGTTTTTCTTTTGGAACGAGACATTTGTCTTTACATCTTATACTCCAGTATACTCTGGAATAGGCAAACACAGCTCCTGGAAGAAACGTGTTGCTAACTAGCTGAATCTGAACATATATTCAAGTCTCTTATATGAATGAACACACAGCAGAGCAGTTTGAAAACAGTTTCTTCCATGTTAAAGATGCAGTCTTACTGCTATTTCCTATAGGCTGGTGTTTTGCTGGAAAGGTCTGTATTTGCATATAAAGGGTTTCTAAAGTGCTGCATGAGAAGAGCAGTTTACCTCTTTAAGCCGAAGGCACACATTCACAACCACTCTGCTAGATAGATCCATTTTGGTTTTAGAAACAGATATTTCTCTTTACAGCATATACTCCCATTCAATCTGGAATATCCAAAGACAGCTCCTAGAATAAACGTGTTTCTATCTCGCTGAATCTAAACATAGAATCAACTCCCTTAGGCCAAAGAACACAAGGCCGAGCAGTTTGAAAGAAACGTTTCTTCTGAGTTTTAGACGCAGTCTTAATGCTCTTTCTTATATATGCCGGTACTGGGCCGGAAAGGCCTGTTTTGAGACTCTGCACAGAAAGTGTTTGCAGACTGCTGAATCCACACACGGGTTTAACTCTGGAAGTTGAGTGCACACATTGACAACCGTTCTGTTAGATAGCTGCGTTTTGGATTTAGAAGCAGATATTTCCCTGTGCTTACTGCTGTTTCTTCCATATGCCGGTAATGGGCTGAAAACGCCTGTTTGGGGACTCTGCAGAGAAAGTCTCTGCAGACTGCTGAATCCACACACGGGTTTAACTCTGGAAGTTGAGTGCACACATTGACAACCGTTCTGTTAGATAGCTGCGTTTTGGATTTAGAAGCAGATATTTCCCTGTGCTTACTGCTGTTTCTTCCATATGCCGGTAATGGGCTGAAAACGCCTGTTTTGGGACTCTGCAGAGAAAGTCTCTGCAGACTCCCGAATCCACACACGGGTTTAACTCTGGAAGCTGAGTGCACACATTGACAACCGTTCTGTTAGATCGCTGCGTTTTGGATTTAGAAGCAGATATTTCCCTGTGCTTACTGCTGTTTCTTCCATATGCCGGTAATGGGCTGAAAACGCCTGTTTTGGGACTCTGCAGAGAAAGTCTCTGCAGACTGCTGAATCCACACACGGGTTTAACTCTGGAAGTTGAGTGCACACATTGACAACCGTTCTGTTAGATAGCTGCGTTTTGGATTTAGAAGCAGATATTTCCCTGTGCTTACTGCTGTTTCTTCCATATGCCGGTAATGGGCTGAAAACGCCTGTTTGGGGACTCTGCAGAGAAAGTCTCTGCAGACTGCTGAATCCACACACGGGTTTAACTCTGGAAGTTGAGTGCACACATTGACAACCGTTCTGTTAGATAGCTGCGTTTTGGATTTAGAAGCAGATATTTCCCTGTGCTTACTGCTGTTTCTTCCAAATGCCGGTAATGGGCTGAAAACGCCTGTTTTGGGACTCTGCAGAGAAAGTCTCTGCAGACTGCTGAATCCACACACGGGTTTAACTCTGGAAGTTGAGTGCACACATTGACAACCGTTCTGTTAGATAGCTGCGTTTTGGATTTAGAAGCAGATATTTCCCTGTGCTTACTGCTGTTTCTTCCATATGCCGGTAATGGGCTGAAAACGCCTGTTTGGGGACTCTGCAGAGAAAGTCTCTGCAGACTGCTGAATCCACACACGGGTTTACTCTGGAAGTTGAGTGCACACATTGACAACCGTTCTGTTAGATAGCTGCGTTTTGGATTTAGAAGCAGATATTTCCCTGTGCTTACTGCTGTTTCTTCCATATGCCGGTAATGGGCTGAAAACGCCTGTTTGGGGACTCTGCAGAGAAAGTCTCTGCAGACTGCTGAATCCACACACGGGTTTAACTCTGGAAGTTGAGTGCACACATTGACAACCGTTCTGTTAGATAGCTGCGTTTTGGATTTAGAAGCAGATATTTCCCTGTGCTTACTGCTGTTTCTTCCATATGCCGGTAATGGGCTGAAAACGCCTGTTTTGGGACTCCTGCAGAGAAAGTCTCTGCAGGCTGCTGAATCCACACACGGGTTTAACTCTGGAAGTTGAGTGCACACATTGACAACCGTTCTGTTAGATAGCTGCGTTTTGGATTTAGAAGCAGATATTTCCCTCTGCTTACTGCCGTTTCTTCCATATGCCGGTAATGGGCTGAAAACGCCTGTTTTGGGACTCTGCAGAGAAAGTGTTTGCAGACTGCTGAATCCACACACGGGTTTAACTCTGGAAGTTGAGTGCACACATTGACAACCGTTCTGTTAGATAGCTGCGTTTTGGATTTAGAAGCAGATATTTCCCTCTGCTTACTGCTGTTTCTTCCATATGCCAGTAATGGACTGAAAACGCCTGTTTCGGGACTCTGCAGAGAAAGTGTTTGCAGACTGCTGAATCCACACACGGGTTTAACTCTGGAAGTTGAGTGCACACATTGACAACCGTTCTGTTAGATAGCTGCGTTTTGGATTTAGAAGCAGATATTTCCCTGGGCTTACTGCTGTTTCTTCCATATGCGGTAATGGGCTGAAAACGCCTGTTTTGGGACTCTGCAGAGAAAGTGTTTGCAGACTCCTGAATCCACACACGGGTTTAACTCTGGAAGTTGAGTGCACACATTGACAACCGTTCTGTTAGATAGCTGCGTTTTGGATTTAGAAGCAGATATTTCCCTGGGCTTACTGCTGTTTCTTCCATATGCCGGTAATGGGCTGAAAACGCCTGTTTTGGGACTCTGCAGAGAAAGTGTTTGCAGACTCCTGAATCCACACACGGGTTTAACTCTGGAAGTTGAGTGCACACATTGACAACCGTTCTGTTAGATAGCTGCGTTTTGGATTTAGAAGCAGATATTTCCCTGTGCTTACTGCTGTTTCTTCCATATGCCGGTAATGGGCTGAAAACGCCTGTTTTGGGACTCTGCAGAGAAAGTCTCTGCAGACTGCTGAATCCACACACGGGTTTAACTCTGGAAGTTGAGTGCACACATTGACAACCGTTCTGTTAGATAGCTGCGTTTTGGATTTAGAAGCAGATATTTCCCTGTGCTTACTGCTGTTTCTTCCATATGCCGGTAATGGGCTGAAAACGCCTGTTTTGGGACTCTGCAGAGAAAGTCTCTGCAGACTGCTGAATCCACACACGGGTTTAACTCTGGAAGTTGAGTGCACACATTGACAACCGTTCTGTTAGATAGCTGCGTTTTGGATTTAGAAGCAGATATTTCCCTGTGCTTACTGCTGTTTCTTCCATATGCCGGTAATGGGCTGAAAACGCCTGTTTTGGGACTCTGCAGAGAAAGTCTCTGCAGACTGCTGAATCCACACACGGGTTTAACTCTGGAAGTTGAGTGCACACATTGACAACCGTTCTGTTAGATAGCTGCGTTTTGGATTTAGAAGCAGATATTTCCCTGTGCTTACTGCTGTTTCTTCCATATGCCGGTAATGGGCTGAAAACGCCTGTTTTGGGACAGTGCAGAGAAAGTCTCTGCAGACTGCTGAATCCACACACGGGTTTAACTCTGGAAGTTGAGTGCACACATTGACAACCGTTCTGTTAGATAGCTGCGTTTTGGATTTAGAAGCAGATATTTCCCTGTGCTTACTGCTGTTTCTTCCATATGCCGGTAATGGCTGAAAACGCCTGTTTGGGGACTCTGCAGAGAAAGTCTCTGCATGCTGCTGAATCCACACACGGGTTTAACTCTGGAAGTTGAGTGCACACATTGACAACCGTTCTGTTAGATAGCTGCGTTTTGGATTTAGAAGCAGATATTTCCCTGTGCTTACTGCTGTTTCTTCCATATGCCGGTAATGGGCTGAAAACGCCTGTTTTGGGACTCTGCAGAGAAAGTCTCTGCAGACTGCTGAATCCACACACGGGTTTAACTCTGGAAGTTGAGTGCACACATTGACAACCGTTCTGTTAGATAGCTGCGTTTTGGATTTAGAAGCAGATATTTCCCTGTGCTTACTGCTGTTTCTTCCATATGCCGGTAATGGGCTGAAAACGCCTGTTTTGGGACAGTGCAGAGAAAGTCTCTGCAGACTGCTGAATCCACACACGGGTTTAACTCTGGAAGTTGAGTGCACACATTGACAACCGTTCTGTTAGATAGCTGCGTTTTGGATTTAGAAGCACATATTTCCCTGTGCTTACTGCTGTTTCTTCCATATGCCGGTAATGGGCTGAAAACGCCTGTTGGGGACTCTGCAGAGAAAGTCTCTGCATGCTGCTGAATCCACACACGGGTTTAAACTCTGGAAGTTGAGTGCACACATTGACAACCGTTCTGTTAGATAGCTGCGTTTTGGATTTAGAAGCAGATATTTCCCTGTGCTTACTGCTGTTTCTTCCATATGCCTGTAATGGGCTGAAAACGCCTGTTTGGGGACTCTGCAGAGAAAGTCTCTGCAGGCTGCTGAATCCACACACGGGTTTAACTCTGGAAGTTGAGTGCACACATTGACAACCGTTCTGTTAGATAGCTGCGTTTTTGGATTTAGAAGCAGATATTTCCCTGTGCTTACTGCTGTTTCTTCCATATGCCGGTAATGGGCTGAAAACGCCTGTTTGGGGACTCTGCAGAGAAAGTCTCTGCAGACTGCTGAATCCACACACGGGTTTAACTCTGGAAGTTGAGTGCACACATTGACAACCGTTCTGTTAGATAGCTGCGTTTTGGATTTAGAAGCAGATATTTCCCTGTGGTTACTGCTGTTTCTTCCATATGCCGGTAATGGGCTGAAAACGCCTGTTTTGGGACTCTGCAGAGAAAGTCTCTGCAGACTGCTGAATCCACACACGGGTTTAACTCTGGAAGTTGAGTGCACACATTGACAACCGTTCTGTTAGATAGCTGCGTTTTGGATTTAGAATATATTTCCCTGTGCTTACTGCTGTTTCTTCCATATGCCGGTAATGGGCTGAAAACGCCTGTTTGGGGACTCTGCAGAGAAAGTCTCTGCAGACTGCTGAATCCACACACGGGTTTAACTCTGGAAGTTGAGTGCACACATTGACAACCGTTCTGTTAGATAGCTGCGTTTTGGATTTAGAAGCAGATATTTCCCTGTGCTTACTGCTGTTTCTTCCATATGCCGGTAATGGGCTGAAAACGCCTGTTTGGGGACTCTGCAGAGAAAGTCTCTGCAGACTGCTGAATCCACACACGGGTTTAACTCTGGAAGTTGAGTGCACACATTGACAACCGTTCTGTTAGATAGCTGCGTTTTGGATTTAGAAGCACATATTTCCCTGTGCTTACTGCTGTTTCTTCCATATGCCGGTAATGGGCTGAAAACGCCTGTTTGGGGACTCTGCAGAGAAAGTCTCTGCAGACTGCTGAATCCACACACGGGTTTAACTCTGGAAGTTGAGTGCACACATTGACAACCGTTCTGTTAGATAGCTGCGTTTTGGATTTAGAAGCAGATATTTCCCTGTGCTTACTGCTGTTTCTTCCATATGCCGGTAATGGGCTGAAAACGCCTGTTTTGGGACTCTGCAGAGAAAGTCTCTGCAGACTGCTGAATCCACACACGGGTTTAACTCTGGAAGTTGAGTGCACACATTGACAACCGTTCTGTTAGATAGCTGCGTTTTGGATTTAGAAGCAGATATTTCCCTGTGCTTACTGCTGTTTCTTCCATATGCCGGTAATGGGCTGAAAACGCCTGTTTGGGGACTCTGCAGAGAAAGTCTCTGCAGACCCTGCTGAATCCACACACGGGTTTAACTCTGGAAGTTGAGTGCACACATTGACAACCGTTCTGTTAGATAGCTGCGTTTTGGATTTAGAAGCAGATATTTCCCTGTGCTTACTGCTGTTTCTTCCATATGCCGGTAATGGGCTGAAAACGCCTGTTTGGGGACTCTGCAGAGAAAGTCTCTGCAGACTGCTGAATCCACACACGGGTTTAACTCTGGAAGTTGAGTGCACACATTGACAACCGTTCTGTTAGATAGCTGCGTTTTGGATTTAGAAGCAGATATTTCCCTGTGCTTACTGCTGTTTCTTCCATATGCCGGTAATGGGCTGAAAACGCCTGTTTTGGGGACTCTGCAGAGAAAGTCTCTGCAGGCTGCTGAATCCACACACGGGTTTAACTCTGGAAGTTGAGTGCACACATTGACAACCGTTCTGTTAGATAGCTGCGTTTTGGAATTAGAAGCAGATATTTCCCTGTGCTTACTGCTGTTTCTTCCATATGCCGGTAATGGGCTGAAAACGCCTGTTTTGGGACTCTGCAGAGAAAGTGTTTGCAGACTGCTGAATCCACACACGGGTTTAACTCTGGAAGTTGAGTGCACACATTGACAACCGTTCTGTTAGATAGCTGTGTTTTGGATTTAGAAGCAGATATTTCCCTCTGCTTACTGCCGTTTCTTCCATATGCCGGTAATGGGCTGAAAACGCCTGTTTTGGGACTCTGCAGAGAAAGTGTTTGCAGACTGCTGAATCCACACACGGGTTTAACTCTGGAAGTTGAGTGCACACATTGACAACCGTTCTGTTAGATAGCTGCGTTTTGGATTTAGAAGCAGTTATTTCCCTGTGTTTACTGCCGTTTCTTCCATATGCCGGTAATGGGCTGAAAACGCCTGCTTTGGGACTCTGCAGAGAAGATGTTTGCAGACTGCTGAATCCACACACGGGTTTAACTCTGGAAGTTGAGTGCACACATTGACAACCGTTCTGTTAGATAGCTGCGTTTTGGATTTAGAAGCAGATATTTCCCTGTGCTTACTGCTGTTTCTTCCATATGCCGGTAATGGGCTGAAAACGCCTGTTTGGGGACTCTGCAGAGAAAGTGTTTGCAGACTGCTGAATCCACACACGGGTTTAACTCTGGAAGTTGAGTGCACACATTGACAACCGTTCTGTTAGATAGCTGCGTTTTGGATTTAGAAGCAGATATTTCCCTCTGCTTACTGCTGTTTCTTCCATATGCCGGTAATGGACTGAAAACGCCTGTTTGGGGACTCTGCAGAGAAAGTGTTTGCAGACTGCTGAATCCACACACGGGTTTAACTCTGGAAGTTGAGTGCACACATTGACAACCGTTCTGTTAGATAGCTGCGTTTTGGATTTAGAAGCAGATATTTCCCTGTGCTTACTGCTGTTTCTTCCATATGCCGGTAATGGGCTGAAAACGCCTGTTTGGGGACTCTGCACAGAAAGTGTTTGCAGACTGCTGAATCCACACACGGGTTTAACTCTGGAAGTTGAGTGCACGCATTGACAACCATTCAGTTAGATAGTTGCCTTTTGGTTTTAGAAGCAGTTATTTCTCTTTACAGCATATACTCTCATTCACTCTGGAATATCCAAACGCAGCTCCTAAAAGAAACGGGTTTCTAAGTATAATCAGATATTTCTCTTTACATCTTGTACCCCAGTACACTCTGATATATCCATACGCAGCTCCTGGAAGAAACGTGTTTGTAACTCGCTGAATCTGTGCATATATTGAAGTCTCTTAGGTGAATGAACACACAGCAGAGGAGTTTGAAAAAAACATTTCTTCCATGTTATAGATGCACTGTTAACTGCTATTGCTTTTAGGCTGGTGTTTTCCTGGAAATGTTGGTTTTAGAATTTCCATATAAATGGTTTGTAAACTGCTGCTTAAGTGGAGCAGTTTAATTCGTTAAGTTGAATGCCCTCATTCACAATCATTCTGTTAGCTAGCTCCGTTTTGGTTTTAGAAGCCTGTGTTTCTAGTTACAGCATATACTCCCATTCATTCTGGAATAGGCAAACGCAGCTCCCAGAATAGACGTGTTTCTAAGTCGCTGAATCTAAACATAGATTCAACTCCCTTAGGTGAACGAACACACAGCACAGCAGTTTGAAAGAAACGTTTTATTTGAGTTTTAGACGCAGTCTTACTGCTATTTCTTAGAGGCCGGTATTTTGCTGGGAATGTCTGTTTTAGAATCTGCACAAAAATCTTTTCTAAACTGCTGCATAGAAACAACAGTTTATCTCAATAAGCTGAATGCACACAGTGACAACCATTCTGTTAGATGGCTCCGTGTTTGTTTTAGAACCAGATATTTCACTTTAAACCTTATACTCCAGTACACTCTGGAATATGCAAATGCAGCTCCTGGAAGAAACGTGTTTCTTACTCGCTGAATCTGAATATATACTCAAGACTCTTAGGTGAATGAACACAGAGCAGAGCATTTTGAAGAAAACGTTTCTTCTATGTTATAGATGCAGTCTTACTGCTACTTCTTTTAGGCTGGTGTTTTGCTGCAAATGTTGATTTTAGAATTTGCATATAAAGGGTTTCTAAACTGCTGCCTAAGAAGAGCAGATTAACCCTTTAAGTTGAATGCACACATTCACAACCATTCTGTTAGATAGCTCCGTTTTGGTTTTAGAAACAGATATTTCTCTTTACAGCATTTACTCCCATACACTCTGGAATATCGAAATGCAGCTCCTAGAATAAACGTGTTTCAAACTCGCTGAATCCAAACATAGATTCAACGACCTTTGGTGAACGAACACACTGCAGAGCCGTTTGAAAGAAACGTTCCCTCTGAGTTTTAGACGCAGTCTTACTGCTATTTCTTATAGGCCGGTATTTTGCTGGAAATGTCTGTTTGAGAATCTACACAGAAATGTTTTCTAAACTGCTGCATACAAACAGCAGTTTAGCTCAGTAAGTTGAATGCACACATTGACAACCATTCCATTAGATCATCCGTTTTTCTTTTGGAACGAGACATTTGTCTTTACATCTTATACTCCAGTATACTCTGGAATAGGCAAACACAGCTCCTGGAAGAAACGTGTTGCTAACTAGCTGAATCTGAACATATATTCAAGTCTCTTATATGAATGAACACACAGCAGAGCAGTTTGAAAACAGTTTCTTCCATGTTAAAGATGCAGTCTTACTGCTATTTCCTATAGGCTGGTGTTTTGCTGGAAAGGTCTGTATTTGCATATAAAGGGTTTCTAAAGTGCTGCATGAGAAGAGCAGTTTACCTCTTTAAGCCGAAGGCACACATTCACAACCACTCTGCTAGATAGATCCATTTTGGTTTTAGAAACAGATATTTCTCTTTACAGCATATACTCCCATTCAATCTGGAATATCCAAAGACAGCTCCTAGAATAAACGTGTTTCTATCTCGCTGAATCTAAACATAGAATCAACTCCCTTAGGCCAAAGAACACAAGGCCGAGCAGTTTGAAAGAAACGTTTCTTCTGAGTTTTAGACGCAGTCTTAATGCTCTTTCTTATATATGCCGGTACTGGGCCGGAAAGGCCTGTTTTGAGACTCTGCACAGAAAGTGTTTGCAGACTGCTGAATCCACACACGGGTTTAACTCTGGAAGTTGAGTGCACACATTGACAACCGTTCTGTTAGATAGCTGCGTTTTGGATTTAGAAGCAGATATTTCCCTGTGCTTACTGCTGTTTCTTCCATATGCCGGTAATGGGCTGAAAACGCCTGTTTGGGGACTCTGCAGAGAAAGTCTCTGCAGACTGCTGAATCCACACACGGGTTTAACTCTGGAAGTTGAGTGCACACATTGACAACCGTTCTGTTAGATAGCTGCGTTTTGGATTTAGAAGCAGATATTTCCCTGTGCTTACTGCTGTTTCTTCCATATGCCGGTAATGGGCTGAAAACGCCTGTTTTGGGACTCTGCAGAGAAAGTCTCTGCAGACTCCCGAATCCACACACGGGTTTAACTCTGGAAGCTGAGTGCACACATTGACAACCGTTCTGTTAGATCGCTGCGTTTTGGATTTAGAAGCAGATATTTCCCTGTGCTTACTGCTGTTTCTTCCATATGCCGGTAATGGGCTGAAAACGCCTGTTTTGGGACTCTGCAGAGAAAGTCTCTGCAGACTGCTGAATCCACACACGGGTTTAACTCTGGAAGTTGAGTGCACACATTGACAACCGTTCTGTTAGATAGCTGCGTTTTGGATTTAGAAGCAGATATTTCCCTGTGCTTACTGCTGTTTCTTCCATATGCCGGTAATGGGCTGAAAACGCCTGTTTGGGGACTCTGCAGAGAAAGTCTCTGCAGACTGCTGAATCCACACACGGGTTTAACTCTGGAAGTTGAGTGCACACATTGACAACCGTTCTGTTAGATAGCTGCGTTTTGGATTTAGAAGCAGATATTTCCCTGTGCTTACTGCTGTTTCTTCCAAATGCCGGTAATGGGCTGAAAACGCCTGTTTTGGGACTCTGCAGAGAAAGTCTCTGCAGACTGCTGAATCCACACACGGGTTTAACTCTGGAAGTTGAGTGCACACATTGACAACCGTTCTGTTAGATAGCTGCGTTTTGGATTTAGAAGCAGATATTTCCCTGTGCTTACTGCTGTTTCTTCCATATGCCGGTAATGGGCTGAAAACGCCTGTTTGGGGACTCTGCAGAGAAAGTCTCTGCAGACTGCTGAATCCACACACGGGTTTAACTCTGGAAGTTGAGTGCACACATTGACAACCGTTCTGTTAGATAGCTGCGTTTTGGATTTAGAAGCAGATATTTCCCTGTGCTTACTGCTGTTTCTTCCATATGCCGGTAATGGGCTGAAAACGCCTGTTTGGGGACTCTGCAGAGAAAGTCTCTGCAGACTGCTGAATCCACACACGGGTTTAACTCTGGAAGTTGAGTGCACACATTGACAACCGTTCTGTTAGATAGCTGCGTTTTGGATTTAGAAGCAGATATTTCCCTGTGCTTACTGCTGTTTCTTCCATATGCCGGTAATGGGCTGAAAACGCCTGTTTTGGGACTCTGCAGAGAAAGTCTCTGCAGGCTGCTGAATCCACACACGGGTTTAACTCTGGAAGTTGAGTGCACACATTGACAACCGTTCTGTTAGATAGCTGCGTTTTGGATTTAGAAGCAGATATTTCCCTCTGCTTACTGCTGTTTCTTCCATATGCCGGTAATGGGCTGAAAACGCCTGTTTTGGGACTCTGCAGAGAAAGTGTTTGCAGACTGCTGAATCCACACACGGGTTTAACTCTGGAAGTTGAGTGCACACATTGACAACCGTTCTGTTAGATAGCTGCGTTTTGGATTTAGAAGCAGATATTTCCCTCTGCTTACTGCTGTTTCTTCCATATGCCAGTAATGGACTGAAAACGCCTGTTTGGGGACTCTGCAGAGAAAGTGTTTGCAGACTGCTGAATCCACACACGGGTTTAACTCTGGAAGTTGAGTGCACACATTGACAACCGTTCTGTTAGATAGCTGCGTTTTGGATTTAGAAGCAGATATTTCCCTGGGCTTACTGCTGTTTCTTCCATATGCCGGTAATGGGCTGAAAACGCCTGTTTTGGGACTCTGCAGAGAAAGTGTTTGCAGACTCCTGAATCCACACACGGGTTTAACTCTGGAAGTTGAGTGCACACATTGACAACCGTTCTGTTAGATAGCTGCGTTTTGGATTTAGAAGCAGATATTTCCCTGTGCTTACTGCTGTTTCTTCCATATGCCGGTAATGGGCTGAAAACGCCTGTTTTGGGACTCTGCAGAGAAAGTCTCTGCAGACTGCTGAATCCACACACGGGTTTAACTCTGGAAGTTGAGTGCACACATTGACAACCGTTCTGTTAGATAGCTGCGTTTTGGATTTAGAAGCAGATATTTCCCTGTGCTTACTGCTGTTTCTTCCATATGCCGGTAATGGGCTGAAAACGCCTGTTTTGGGACTCTGCAGAGAAAGTCTCTGCAGACTGCTGAATCCACACACGGGTTTAACTCTGGAAGTTGAGTGCACACATTGACAACCGTTCTGTTAGATAGCTGCGTTTTGGATTTAGAAGCAGATATTTCCCTGTGCTTACTGCTGTTTCTTCCATATGCCGGTAATGGGCTGAAAACGCCTGTTTTGGGACTCTGCAGAGAAAGTCTCTGCAGACTGCTGAATCCACACACGGGTTTAACTCTGGAAGTTGAGTGCACACATTGACAACCGTTCTGTTAGATAGCTGCGTTTTGGATTTAGAAGCAGATATTTCCCTGTGCTTACTGCTGTTTCTTCCATATGCCGGTAATGGGCTGAAAACGCCTGTTTTGGGACTCTGCAGAGAAAGTCTCTGCAGACTGCTGAATCCACACACGGGTTTAACTCTGGAAGTTGAGTGCACACATTGACAACCGTTCTGTTAGATAGCTGCGTTTTGGATTTAGAAGCAGATATTTCCCTGTGCTTACTGCTGTTTCTTCCATATGCCGGTAATGGGCTGAAAACGCCTGTTTTGGGACAGTGCAGAGAAAGTCTCTGCAGACTGCTGAATCCACACACGGGTTTAACTCTGGAAGTTGAGTGCACACATTGACAACCGTTCTGTTAGATAGCTGCGTTTTGGATTTAGAAGCAGATATTTCCCTGTGCTTACTGCTGTTTCTTCCATATGCCGGTAATGGGCTGAAAACGCCTGTTTGGGGACTCTGCAGAGAAAGTCTCTGCATGCTGCTGAATCCACACACGGGTTTAACTCTGGAAGTTGAGTGCACACATTGACAACCGTTCTGTTAGATAGCTGCGTTTTGGATTTAGAAGCAGATATTTCCCTGTGCTTACTGCTGTTTCTTCCATATGCCGGTAATGGGCTGAAAACGCCTGTTTTGGGACTCTGCAGAGAAAGTCTCTGCAGACTGCTGAATCCACACACGGGTTTAACTCTGGAAGTTGAGTGCACACATTGACAACCGTTCTGTTAGATAGCTGCGTTTTGGATTTAGAAGCAGATATTTCCCTGTGCTTACTGCTGTTTCTTCCATATGCCGGTAATGGGCTGAAAACGCCTGTTTTGGGACAGTGCAGAGAAAGTCTCTGCAGACTGCTGAATCCACACACGGGTTTAACTCTGGAAGTTGAGTGCACACATTGACAACCGTTCTGTTAGATAGCTGCGTTTTGGATTTAGAAGCACATATTTCCCTGTGCTTACTGCTGTTTCTTCCATATGCCGGTAATGGGCTGAAAACGCCTGTTTGGGGACTCTGCAGAGAAAGTCTCTGCATGCTGCTGAACCCACACACGGGTTTAACTCTGGAAGTTGAGTGCACACATTGACAACCGTTCTGTTAGATAGCTGCGTTTTGGATTTAGAAGCAGATATTTCCCTGTGCTTACTGCTGTTTCTTCCATATGCCTGTAATGGGCTGAAAACGCCTGTTTGGGGACTCTGCAGAGAAAGTCTCTGCAGGCTGCTGAATCCACACACGGGTTTAACTCTGGAAGTTGAGTGCACACATTGACAACCGTTCTGTTAGATAGCTGCGTTTTGGATTTAGAAGCAGATATTTCCCTGTGCTTACTGCTGTTTCTTCCATATGCCGGTAATGGGCTGAAAACGCCTGTTTGGGGACTCTGCAGAGAAAGTCTCTGCAGACTGCTGAATCCACACACGGGTTTAACTCTGGAAGTTGAGTGCACACATTGACAACCGTTCTGTTAGATAGCTGCGTTTTGGATTTAGAAGCAGATATTTCCCTGTGGTTACTGCTGTTTCTTCCATATGCCGGTAATGGGCTGAAAACGCCTGTTTTGGGACTCTGCAGAGAAAGTCTCTGCAGACTGCTGAATCCACACACGGGTTTAACTCTGGAAGTTGAGTGCACACATTGACAACCGTTCTGTTAGATAGCTGCGTTTTGGATTTAGAAGCAGATATTTCCCTGTGCTTACTGCTGTTTCTTCCATATGCCGGTAATGGGCTGAAAACGCCTGTTTGGGGACTCTGCAGAGAAAGTCTCTGCAGACTGCTGAATCCACACACGGGTTTAACTCTGGAAGTTGAGTGCACACATTGACAACCGTTCTGTTAGATAGCTGCGTTTTGGATTTAGAAGCAGATATTTCCCTGTGCTTACTGCTGTTTCTTCCATATGCCGGTAATGGGCTGAAAACGCCTGTTTGGGGACTCTGCAGAGAAAGTCTCTGCAGACTGCTGAATCCACACACGGGTTTAACTCTGGAAGTTGAGTGCACACATTGACAACCGTTCTGTTAGATAGCTGCGTTTTGGATTTAGAAGCACATATTTCCCTGTGCTTACTGCTGTTTCTTCCATATGCCGGTAATGGGCTGAAAACGCCTGTTTGGGGACTCTGCAGAGAAAGTCTCTGCAGACTGCTGAATCCACACACGGGTTTAACTCTGGAAGTTGAGTGCACACATTGACAACCGTTCTGTTAGATAGCTGCGTTTTGGATTTAGAAGCAGATATTTCCCTGTGCTTACTGCTGTTTCTTCCATATGCCGGTAATGGGCTGAAAACGCCTGTTTTGGGACTCTGCAGAGAAAGTCTCTGCAGACTGCTGAATCCACACACGGGTTTAACTCTGGAAGTTGAGTGCACACATTGACAACCGTTCTGTTAGATAGCTGCGTTTTGGATTTAGAAGCAGATATTTCCCTGTGCTTACTGCTGTTTCTTCCATATGCCGGTAATGGGCTGAAAACGCCTGTTTGGGGACTCTGCAGAGAAAGTCTCTGCAGACTGCTGAATCCACACACGGGTTTAACTCTGGAAGTTGAGTGCACACATTGACAACCGTTCTGTTAGATAGCTGCGTTTTGGATTTAGAAGCAGATATTTCCCTGTGCTTACTGCTGTTTCTTCCATATGCCGGTAATGGGCTGAAAACGCCTGTTTTGGGACTCTGCAGAGAAAGTCTCTGCAGACTGCTGAATCCACACACGGGTTTAACTCTGGAAGTTGAGTGCACACATTGACAACCGTTCTGTTAGATAGCTGCGTTTTGGATTTAGAAGCAGATATTTCCCTGTGCTTACTGCTGTTTCTTCCATATGCCGGTAATGGGCTGAAAACGCCTGTTTTGGGACTCTGCAGAGAAAGTCTCTGCAGGCTGCTGAATCCACACACGGGTTTAACTCTGGAAGTTGAGTGCACACATTGACAACCGTTCTGTTAGATAGCTGCGTTTTGGAATTAGAAGCAGATATTTCCCTGTGCTTACTGCTGTTTCTTCCATATGCCGGTAATGGGCTGAAAACGCCTGTTTTGGGACTCTGCAGAGAAAGTGTTTGCAGACTGCTGAATCCACACACGGGTTTAACTCTGGAAGTTGAGTGCACACATTGACAACCGTTCTGTTAGATAGCTGTGTTTTGGATTTAGAAGCAGATATTTCCCTCTGCTTACTGCCGTTTCTTCCATATGCCGGTAATGGGCTGAAAACGCCTGTTTTGGGACTCTGCAGAGAAAGTGTTTGCAGACTGCTGAATCCACACACGGGTTTAACTCTGGAAGTTGAGTGCACACATTGACAACCGTTCTGTTAGATAGCTGCGTTTTGGATTTAGAAGCAGTTATTTCCCTGTGTTTACTGCCGTTTCTTCCATATGCCGGTAATGGGCTGAAAACGCCTGCTTTGGGACTCTGCAGAGAAGATGTTTGCAGACTGCTGAATCCACACACGGGTTTAACTCTGGAAGTTGAGTGCACACATTGACAACCGTTCTGTTAGATAGCTGCGTTTTGGATTTAGAAGCAGATATTTCCCTGTGCTTACTGCTGTTTCTTCCATATGCCGGTAATGGGCTGAAAACGCCTGTTTGGGGACTCTGCAGAGAAAGTGTTTGCAGACTGCTGAATCCACACACGGGTTTAACTCTGGAAGTTGAGTGCACACATTGACAACCGTTCTGTTAGATAGCTGCGTTTTGGATTTAGAAGCAGATATTTCCCTCTGCTTACTGCTGTTTCTTCCATATGCCGGTAATGGACTGAAAACGCCTGTTTGGGGACTCTGCAGAGAAAGTGTTTGCAGACTGCTGAATCCACACACGGGTTTAACTCTGGAAGTTGAGTGCACACATTGACAACCGTTCTGTTAGATAGCTGCGTTTTGGATTTAGAAGCAGATATTTCCCTGGGCTTACTGCTGTTTCTTCCATATGCCGGTAATGGGCTGAAAACGCCTGTTTTGGGACTCTGCAGAGAAAGTGTTTGCAGACTCCTGAATCCACACACGGGTTTAACTCTGGAAGTTGAGTGCACACATTGACAACCGTTCTGTTAGATAGCTGCGTTTTGGATTTAGAAGCAGATATTTCCCTTTGCTTACTGCCGTTTCTTCCATATGCCGGTAATGGGCTGAAAACGCCTGTTTTGGGACTCTGCAGAGAAGATGTCTGCAGGCTGCTGAATCCACACACGGGTTTAACTCTGGAAGTTGAGTGCACACTTTGACAACCGTTCTGTTAGATAGCTGCGTTTTGGATTTAGAAGCAGATATTTCCCTGGGCTTACTGCTGTTTCTTCCATATGCCGGTAATGGGCTGAAAACGCCTGTTTTGGGACTCTGCAGAGAAAGTCTCTGCAGACTGCTGAATCCACACACGGGTTTAACTCTGGAAGTTGAGTGCACACATTGACAACCGTTCTGTTAGATAGCTGCGTTTTGGATTTAGAAGCAGATATTTCCCTGGGCTTACAGCCGTTTCTTCCATATGCCGGTAATGGGCTGAAAACGCCTGTTTTGGGACTCTGCAGAGAAAGTGTTTGCAGACTGCTGAATCCACACACGGGTTTAACTCTGGAAGTTGAGTGCACACATTGACAACCGTTCTGTTAGATAGCTGCGTTTTGGATTTAGAAGCAGATATTTCCCTGTGCTTACTGCCGTTTCTTCCATATGCCGGTAAAGGGCTGAAAACGCCTGTTTTGGGACTCTGCAGAGAAAGTGTTTGCAGACTGCTGAATCCACACACGGGTTTAACTCTGGAAGTTGAGTGCACACATTGACAACCGTTCTGTTAGATAGCTGCGTTTTGGATTTAGAAGCAGATATTTCCCTGTGCTTACTGCTGTTTCTTCCATATGCCGGTAATGGGCTGAAAATGCCTGTTTTGGGACTCTGCAGAGACATTGTTTGCAGACTGCTGAATACACACACGGGTTTATCTCTGGAAGTTGAGTGCACACATTGACAACCGTTCTGTTAGATAGCTGCGTGTTGGATTTAGAAGCAGATATTTCCCTGTGCTTACTGCTGTTTCTTCCATATGCCGGTAATGGGCTGAAAACGCCTGTTTTGGGACTCTGCAGAGAAAGTGTTTGCAGACTGCTGAATCCACACACGGGTTTAAGTCTGGACGTTGAGTGCACACATTGACAACCGTTCTGTTAGATAGCTGCGTTTTGGATTTAGAAGCAGATATTTCCCTGTGCTTACTGCTGTTTCTTCCATATGCCGGTATTGGGCTGAAAACGCCTGTTTTGGGACTCTGCAGAGAAAGTGTTTGCAGACTGCTGAATCCACACTCGGGTTTATCTCTGG
Organism: Aotus nancymaae; assembly: GCF_030222135.1. Lineage (NCBI taxonomy): Eukaryota > Metazoa > Chordata > Mammalia > Primates > Aotidae > Aotus > Aotus nancymaae. Next base: position 41,242 of record NW_026989183.1, read on the forward strand.
AAGTTGAGTGCACGCATTGACAACCATTCAGTTAGATAGATGCCTTTTGGTTTTAGAAGCAGTTATTTCTCTTTACAGCGTATACTATCATTCACTCTGGAATATCCAAACGCAGCTCCTAAAAGAAACGGGTTTCTAAGTATAATCAGATATTTCTCTTTACATCTTGTACCCTAGTACACTCTGATATATCCATACGCAGCTCCTGGAAGAAACGTGTTTGTAACTCGCTGAATCTGTGCATATATTGAAGTTTCTTAGGTGAATGAACACACAGCAGAGGAGTTTGAAAAAAACATTTCTTCCATGTTATAGATGCACTGTTAACTGTTATTGCTTTTAGGCTGGTGTTTTCCTGGATATGTTGGTTTTAGAATTTCCATATAAATGGTTTGTAAACTGCTGCTTAAGTGGAGCAGTTTAATTCGTTAAGTTGAATGCCCTCATTCACAATCATTCTGTTAGCTAGCTCCGTTTTGGTTTTAGAAGCCTGTGTTTCTAGTTACAGCATATACTCCCATTCATTCTGGAATAGGCAAACGCAGCTCCCAGAATAGACGTGTTTCTAAGTCGCTGAATCTAAACATAGATTCAACTCCCTTAGGTGAACGAACACACAGCACAGCAGTTTGAAACAAACGTTTTATTTGAGTTTTAGACGCAGTCTTATTGCTATTCCAAAGAGGCCAGTATTTTGCTGGGAATGTCTGTTTTAGAATCTGCACAAAAATCTTTTCTAAACTGCTGCATAGAAACAACAGTTTATCTCAATAAGCTGAATGCACACAGTGACAACCATTCTGTTAGATGGCTCCGTGTTTGTTTTAGAACCAGATATTTCACTTTAAACCTTATACTCCAGTACACTCTGGAATATGCAAATGCAGCTCCTGGAAGAAACGTGTTTCTTACTCGCTGAATCTGAATATATACTCAAGACTCTTAGGTGAATGAACACAGAGCAGAGCATTTTGAAGAAAACGTTTCTTCTATGTTATAGATGCAGTCTTACTGCTACTTCTTTTAGGCTGGTGTTTTGCTGCAAATGTTGATTTTAGAATTTGCATATAAAGGGTTTCTAAACTGCTGCCTAAGAAGAGCAGATTAACCCTTTAAGTTGAATGCACACATTCACAACCATTCTGTTAGATAGCTCCGTTTTGGTTTTAGAAACAGATATTTCTCTTTACAGCATTTACTCCCATACACTCTGGAATATCGAAATGCAGCTCCTAGAATAAACGTGTTTCAAACTCGCTGAATCCAAACATAGATTCAACGACCTTTGGTGAACGAACACACTGCAGAGCCGTTTGAAAGAAACGTTCCCTCTGAGTTTTAGACGCAGTCTTACTGCTATTTCTTATAGGCCGGTATTTTGCTGGAAATGTCTGTTTGAGAATCTACACAGAAATGTTTTCTAAACTGCTGCATACAAACAGCAGTTTAGCTCAGTAAGTTGAATGCACACATTGACAACCATTCCATTAGATCATCCGTTTTTCTTTTGGAACGAGACATTTGTCTTTACATCTTATACTCCAGTATACTCTGGAATAGGCAAACACAGCTCCTGGAAGAAACGTGTTGCTAACTAGCTGAATCTGAACATATATTCAAGTCTCTTATATGAATGAACACACAGCAGAGCAGTTTGAAAACAGTTTCTTCCATGTTAAAGATGCAGTCTTACTGCTATTTCCTATAGGCTGGTGTTTTGCTGGAAAGGTCTGTATTTGCATATAAAGGGTTTCTAAAGTGCTGCATGAGAAGAGCAGTTTACCTCTTTAAGCCGAAGGCACACATTCACAACCACTCTGCTAGATAGATCCATTTTGGTTTTAGAAACAGATATTTCTCTTTACAGCATATACTCCCATTCAATCTGGAATATCCAAAGACAGCTCCTAGAATAAACGTGTTTCTATCTCGCTGAATCTAAACATAGATTCAACTCCCTTAGGCCAAAGAACACAAGGCCGAGCAGTTTGAAAGAAACGTTTCTTCTGAGTTTTAGACGCAGTCTTAATGCTCTTTCTTATATATGCCGGTACTGGGCCGGAAAGGGCTGTTTTGAGACTCTGCACAGAAAGTGTTTGCAGACTGCTGAATCCACACACGGGTTTAACTCTGGAAGTTGAGTGCACACATTGACAACCGTTCTGTTAGATAGCTGCGTTTTGGATTTAGAAGCAGATATTTCCCTGTGCTTACTGCTGTTTCTTCCATATGCCGGTAATGGGCTGAAAACGCCTGTTTGGGGACTCTGCACAGAAAGTGTTTGCAGACTGCTGAATCCACACACGGGTTTAACTCTGGAAGTTGAGTGCACGCATTGACAACCATTCAGTTAGATAGTTGCCTTTTGGTTTTAGAAGCAGTTATTTCTCTTTACAGCATATACTCTCATTCACTCTGGAATATCCAAACGCAGCTCCTAAAAGAAACGGGTTTCTAAGTATAATCAGATATTTCTCTTTACATCTTGTACCCCAGTACACTCTGATATATCCATACGCAGCTCCTGGAAGAAACGTGTTTGTAACTCGCTGAATCTGTGCATATATTGAAGTCTCTTAGGTGAATGAACACACAGCAGAGGAGTTTGAAAAAAACATTTCTTCCATGTTATAGATGCACTGTTAACTGCTATTGCTTTTAGGCTGGTGTTTTCCTGGAAATGTTGGTTTTAGAATTTCCATATAAATGGTTTGTAAACTGCTGCTTAAGTGGAGCAGTTTAATTCGTTAAGTTGAATGCCCTCATTCACAATCATTCTGTTAGCTAGCTCCGTTTTGGTTTTAGAAGCCTGTGTTTCTAGTTACAGCATATACTCCCATTCATTCTGGAATAGGCAAACGCAGCTCCCAGAATAGACGTGTTTCTAAGTCGCTGAATCTAAACATAGATTCAACTCCCTTAGGTGAACGAACACACAGCACAGCAGTTTGAAAGAAACGTTTTATTTGAGTTTTAGACGCAGTCTTACTGCTATTTCTTAGAGGCCGGTATTTTGCTGGGAATGTCTGTTTTAGAATCTGCACAAAAATCTTTTCTAAACTGCTGCATAGAAACAACAGTTTATCTCAATAAGCTGAATGCACACAGTGACAACCATTCTGTTAGATGGCTCCGTGTTTGTTTTAGAACCAGATATTTCACTTTAAACCTTATACTCCAGTACACTCTGGAATATGCAAATGCAGCTCCTGGAAGAAACGTGTTTCTTACTCGCTGAATCTGAATATATACTCAAGACTCTTAGGTGAATGAACACAGAGCAGAGCATTTTGAAGAAAACGTTTCTTCTATGTTATAGATGCAGTCTTACTGCTACTTCTTTTAGGCTGGTGTTTTGCTGCAAATGTTGATTTTAGAATTTGCATATAAAGGGTTTCTAAACTGCTGCCTAAGAAGAGCAGATTAACCCTTTAAGTTGAATGCACACATTCACAACCATTCTGTTAGATAGCTCCGTTTTGGTTTTAGAAACAGATATTTCTCTTTACAGCATTTACTCCCATACACTCTGGAATATCGAAATGCAGCTCCTAGAATAAACGTGTTTCAAACTCGCTGAATCCAAACATAGATTCAACGACCTTTGGTGAACGAACACACTGCAGAGCCGTTTGAAAGAAACGTTCCCTCTGAGTTTTAGACGCAGTCTTACTGCTATTTCTTATAGGCCGGTATTTTGCTGGAAATGTCTGTTTGAGAATCTACACAGAAATGTTTTCTAAACTGCTGCATACAAACAGCAGTTTAGCTCAGTAAGTTGAATGCACACATTGACAACCATTCCATTAGATCATCCGTTTTTCTTTTGGAACGAGACATTTGTCTTTACATCTTATACTCCAGTATACTCTGGAATAGGCAAACACAGCTCCTGGAAGAAACGTGTTGCTAACTAGCTGAATCTGAACATATATTCAAGTCTCTTATATGAATGAACACACAGCAGAGCAGTTTGAAAACAGTTTCTTCCATGTTAAAGATGCAGTCTTACTGCTATTTCCTATAGGCTGGTGTTTTGCTGGAAAGGTCTGTATTTGCATATAAAGGGTTTCTAAAGTGCTGCATGAGAAGAGCAGTTTACCTCTTTAAGCCGAAGGCACACATTCACAACCACTCTGCTAGATAGATCCATTTTGGTTTTAGAAACAGATATTTCTCTTTACAGCATATACTCCCATTCAATCTGGAATATCCAAAGACAGCTCCTAGAATAAACGTGTTTCTATCTCGCTGAATCTAAACATAGAATCAACTCCCTTAGGCCAAAGAACACAAGGCCGAGCAGTTTGAAAGAAACGTTTCTTCTGAGTTTTAGACGCAGTCTTAATGCTCTTTCTTATATATGCCGGTACTGGGCCGGAAAGGCCTGTTTTGAGACTCTGCACAGAAAGTGTTTGCAGACTGCTGAATCCAAACACGGGTTTAACTCTGGAAGTTGAGTGCACACATTGACAACCGTTCTGTTAGATAGCTGCGTTTTGGATTTAGAAGCAGATATTTCCCTGTGCTTACTGCTGTTTCTTCCATATGCCGGTAATGGGCTGAAAACGCCTGTTTGGGGACTCTGCAGAGAAAGTCTCTGCAGACTGCTGAATCCACACACGGGTTTAACTCTGGAAGTTGAGTGCACACATTGACAACCGTTCTGTTAGATAGCTGCGTTTTGGATTTAGAAGCAGATATTTCCCTGTGCTTACTGCTGTTTCTTCCATATGCCGGTAATGGGCTGAAAACGCCTGTTTTGGGACTCTGCAGAGAAAGTCTCTGCAGACTCCCGAATCCACACACGGGTTTAACTCTGGAAGCTGAGTGCACACATTGACAACCGTTCTGTTAGATCGCTGCGTTTTGGATTTAGAAGCAGATATTTCCCTGTGCTTACTGCTGTTTCTTCCATATGCCGGTAATGGGCTGAAAACGCCTGTTTTGGGACTCTGCAGAGAAAGTCTCTGCAGACTGCTGAATCCACACACGGGTTTAACTCTGGAAGTTGAGTGCACACATTGACAACCGTTCTGTTAGATAGCTGCGTTTTGGATTTAGAAGCAGATATTTCCCTGTGCTTACTGCTGTTTCTTCCATATGCCGGTAATGGGCTGAAAACGCCTGTTTGGGGACTCTGCAGAGAAAGTCTCTGCAGACTGCTGAATCCACACACGGGTTTAACTCTGGAAGTTGAGTGCACACATTGACAACCGTTCTGTTAGATAGCTGCGTTTTGGATTTAGAAGCAGATATTTCCCTGTGCTTACTGCTGTTTCTTCCATATGCCGGTAATGGGCTGAAAACGCCTGTTTTGGGACTCTGCAGAGAAAGTCTCTGCAGACTGCTGAATCCACACACGGGTTTAACTCTGGAAGTTGAGTGCACACATTGACAACCGTTCTGTTAGATAGCTGCGTTTTGGATTTAGAAGCAGATATTTCCCTGTGCTTACTGCTGTTTCTTCCATATGCCGGTAATGGGCTGAAAACGCCTGTTTGGGGACTCTGCAGAGAAAGTCTCTGCAGACTGCTGAATCCACACACGGGTTTAACTCTGGAAGTTGAGTGCACACATTGACAACCGTTCTGTTAGATAGCTGCGTTTTGGATTTAGAAGCAGATATTTCCCTGTGCTTACTGCTGTTTCTTCCATATGCCGGTAATGGGCTGAAAACGCCTGTTTGGGGACTCTGCAGAGAAAGTCTCTGCAGACTGCTGAATCCACACACGGGTTTAACTCTGGAAGTTGAGTGCACACATTGACAACCGTTCTGTTAGATAGCTGCGTTTTGGATTTAGAAGCAGATATTTCCCTGTGCTTACTGCTGTTTCTTCCATATGCCGGTAATGGGCTGAAAACGCCTGTTTTGGGACTCTGCAGAGAAAGTCTCTGCAGGCTGCTGAATCCACACACGGGTTTAACTCTGGAAGTTGAGTGCACACATTGACAACCGTTCTGTTAGATAGCTGCGTTTTGGAATTAGAAGCAGATATTTCCCTGTGCTTACTGCTGTTTCTTCCATATGCCGGTAATGGGCTGAAAACGCCTGTTTTGGGACTCTGCAGAGAAAGTGTTTGCAGACTGCTGAATCCACACACGGGTTTAACTCTGGAAGTTGAGTGCACACATTGACAACCGTTCTGTTAGATAGCTGTGTTTTGGATTTAGAAGCAGATATTTCCCTCTGCTTACTGCCGTTTCTTCCATATGCCGGTAATGGGCTGAAAACGCCTGTTTTGGGACTCTGCAGAGAAAGTGTTTGCAGACTGCTGAATCCACACACGGGTTTAACTCTGGAAGTTGAGTGCACACATTGACAACCGTTCTGTTAGATAGCTGCGTTTTGGATTTAGAAGCAGTTATTTCCCTGTGTTTACTGCCGTTTCTTCCATATGCCGGTAATGGGCTGAAAACGCCTGCTTTGGGACTCTGCAGAGAAGATGTTTGCAGACTGCTGAATCCACACACGGGTTTAACTCTGGAAGTTGAGTGCACACATTGACAACCGTTCTGTTAGATAGCTGCGTTTTGGATTTAGAAGCAGATATTTCCCTGTGCTTACTGCCGTTTCTTCCATATGCCGGTAATGGGCTGAAAACGCCTGTTTGGGGACTCTGCAGAGAAAGTGTTTGCAGACTGCTGAATCCACACACGGGTTTAACTCTGGAAGTTGAGTGCACACATTGACAACCGTTCTGTTAGATAGCTGCGTTTTGGATTTAGAAGCAGATATTTCCCTCTGCTTACTGCTGTTTCTTCCATATGCCAGTAATGGACTGAAAACGCCTGTTTGGGGACTCTGCAGAGAAAGTGTTTGCAGACTGCTGAATCCACACACGGGTTTAACTCTGGAAGTTGAGTGCACACATTGACAACCGTTCTGTTAGATAGCTGCGTTTTGGATTTAGAAGCAGATATTTCCCTGGGCTTACTGCTGTTTCTTCCATATGCCGGTAATGGGCTGAAAACGCCTGTTTTGGGACTCTGCAGAGAAAGTGTTTGCAGACTCCTGAATCCACACACGGGTTTAACTCTGGAAGTTGAGTGCACACATTGACAACCGTTCTGTTAGATAGCTGCGTTTTGGATTTAGAAGCAGATATTTCCCTGTGCTTACTGCTGTTTCTTCCATATGCCGGTAATGGGCTGAAAACGCCTGTTTTGGGACTCTGCAGAGAAAGTCTCTGCAGACTGCTGAATCCACACACGGGTTTAACTCTGGAAGTTGAGTGCACACATTGACAACCGTTCTGTTAGATAGCTGCGTTTTGGATTTAGAAGCAGATATTTCCCTGTGCTTACTGCTGTTTCTTCCATATGCCGGTAATGGGCTGAAAACGCCTGTTTTGGGACTCTGCAGAGAAAGTCTCTGCAGACTGCTGAATCCACACACGGGTTTAACTCTGGAAGTTGAGTGCACACATTGACAACCGTTCTGTTAGATAGCTGCGTTTTGGATTTAGAAGCAGATATTTCCCTGTGCTTACTGCTGTTTCTTCCATATGCCGGTAATGGGCTGAAAACGCCTGTTTTGGGACTCTGCAGAGAAAGTCTCTGCAGACTGCTGAATCCACACACGGGTTTAACTCTGGAAGTTGAGTGCACACATTGACAACCGTTCTGTTAGATAGCTGCGTTTTGGATTTAGAAGCAGATATTTCCCTGTGCTTACTGCTGTTTCTTCCATATGCCGGTAATGGGCTGAAAACGCCTGTTTTGGGACAGTGCAGAGAAAGTCTCTGCAGACTGCTGAATCCACACACGGGTTTAACTCTGGAAGTTGAGTGCACACATTGACAACCGTTCTGTTAGATAGCTGCGTTTTGGATTTAGAAGCAGATATTTCCCTGTGCTTACTGCTGTTTCTTCCATATGCCGGTAATGGGCTGAAAACGCCTGTTTGGGGACTCTGCAGAGAAAGTCTCTGCATGCTGCTGAATCCACACACGGGTTTAACTCTGGAAGTTGAGTGCACACATTGACAACCGTTCTGTTAGATAGCTGCGTTTTGGATTTAGAAGCAGATATTTCCCTGTGCTTACTGCTGTTTCTTCCATATGCCGGTAATGGGCTGAAAACGCCTGTTTTGGGACTCTGCAGAGAAAGTCTCTGCAGACTGCTGAATCCACACACGGGTTTAACTCTGGAAGTTGAGTGCACACATTGACAACCGTTCTGTTAGATAGCTGCGTTTTGGATTTAGAAGCAGATATTTCCCTGTGCTTACTGCTGTTTCTTCCATATGCCGGTAATGGGCTGAAAACGCCTGTTTTGGGACAGTGCAGAGAAAGTCTCTGCAGACTGCTGAATCCACACACGGGTTTAACTCTGGAAGTTGAGTGCACACATTGACAACCGTTCTGTTAGATAGCTGCGTTTTGGATTTAGAAGCAGATATTTCCCTGTGCTTACTGCTGTTTCTTCCATATGCCGGTAATGGGCTGAAAACGCCTGTTTGGGGACTCTGCAGAGAAAGTCTCTGCATGCTGCTGAATCCACACACGGGTTTAACTCTGGAAGTTGAGTGCACACATTGACAACCGTTCTGTTAGATAGCTGCGTTTTGGATTTAGAAGCAGATATTTCCCTGTGCTTACTGCTGTTTCTTCCATATGCCTGTAATGGGCTGAAAACGCCTGTTTGGGGACTCTGCAGAGAAAGTCTCTGCAGGCTGCTGAATCCACACACGGGTTTAACTCTGGAAGTTGAGTGCACACATTGACAACCGTTCTGTTAGATAGCTGCGTTTTGGATTTAGAAGCAGATATTTCCCTGTGCTTACTGCTGTTTCTTCCATATGCCGGTAATGGGCTGAAAACGCCTGTTTGGGGACTCTGCAGAGAAAGTCTCTGCAGACTGCTGAATCCACACACGGGTTTAACTCTGGAAGTTGAGTGCACACATTGACAACCGTTCTGTTAGATAGCTGCGTTTTGGATTTAGAAGCAGATATTTCCCTGTGGTTACTGCTGTTTCTTCCATATGCCGGTAATGGGCTGAAAACGCCTGTTTTGGGACTCTGCAGAGAAAGTCTCTGCAGACTGCTGAATCCACACACGGGTTTAACTCTGGAAGTTGAGTGCACACATTGACAACCGTTCTGTTAGATAGCTGCGTTTTGGATTTAGAAGCAGATATTTCCCTGTGCTTACTGCTGTTTCTTCCATATGCCGGTAATGGGCTGAAAACGCCTGTTTGGGGACTCTGCAGAGAAAGTCTCTGCAGACTGCTGAATCCACACACGGGTTTAACTCTGGAAGTTGAGTGCACACATTGACAACCGTTCTGTTAGATAGCTGCGTTTTGGATTTAGAAGCAGATATTTCCCTGTGCTTACTGCTGTTTCTTCCATATGCCGGTAATGGGCTGAAAACGCCTGTTTGGGGACTCTGCAGAGAAAGTCTCTGCAGACTGCTGAATCCACACACGGGTTTAACTCTGGAAGTTGAGTGCACACATTGACAACCGTTCTGTTAGATAGCTGCGTTTTGGATTTAGAAGCACATATTTCCCTGTGCTTACTGCTGTTTCTTCCATATGCCGGTAATGGGCTGAAAACGCCTGTTTGGGGACTCTGCAGAGAAAGTCTCTGCAGACTGCTGAATCCACACACGGGTTTAACTCTGGAAGTTGAGTGCACACATTGACAACCGTTCTGTTAGATAGCTGCGTTTTGGATTTAGAAGCAGATATTTCCCTGTGCTTACTGCTGTTTCTTCCATATGCCGGTAATGGGCTGAAAACGCCTGTTTTGGGACTCTGCAGAGAAAGTCTCTGCAGACTGCTGAATCCACACACGGGTTTAACTCTGGAAGTTGAGTGCACACATTGACAACCGTTCTGTTAGATAGCTGCGTTTTGGATTTAGAAGCAGATATTTCCCTGTGCTTACTGCTGTTTCTTCCATATGCCGGTAATGGGCTGAAAACGCCTGTTTGGGGACTCTGCAGAGAAAGTCTCTGCAGACTGCTGAATCCACACACGGGTTTAACTCTGGAAGTTGAGTGCACACATTGACAACCGTTCTGTTAGATAGCTGCGTTTTGGATTTAGAAGCAGATATTTCCCTGTGCTTACTGCTGTTTCTTCCATATGCCGGTAATGGGCTGAAAACGCCTGTTTGGGGACTCTGCAGAGAAAGTCTCTGCAGACTGCTGAATCCACACACGGGTTTAACTCTGGAAGTTGAGTGCACACATTGACAACCGTTCTGTTAGATAGCTGCGTTTTGGATTTAGAAGCAGATATTTCCCTGTGCTTACTGCTGTTTCTTCCATATGCCGGTAATGGGCTGAAAACGCCTGTTTTGGGACTCTGCAGAGAAAGTCTCTGCAGGCTGCTGAATCCACACACGGGTTTAACTCTGGAAGTTGAGTGCACACATTGACAACCGTTCTGTTAGATAGCTGCGTTTTGGAATTAGAAGCAGATATTTCCCTGTGCTTACTGCTGTTTCTTCCATATGCCGGTAATGGGCTGAAAACGCCTGTTTTGGGACTCTGCAGAGAAAGTGTTTGCAGACTGCTGAATCCACACACGGGTTTAACTCTGGAAGTTGAGTGCACACATTGACAACCGTTCTGTTAGATAGCTGTGTTTTGGATTTAGAAGCAGATATTTCCCTCTGCTTACTGCCGTTTCTTCCATATGCCGGTAATGGGCTGAAAACGCCTGTTTTGGGACTCTGCAGAGAAAGTGTTTGCAGACTGCTGAATCCACACACGGGTTTAACTCTGGAAGTTGAGTGCACACATTGACAACCGTTCTGTTAGATAGCTGCGTTTTGGATTTAGAAGCAGTTATTTCCCTGTGTTTACTGCCGTTTCTTCCATATGCCGGTAATGGGCTGAAAACGCCTGCTTTGGGACTCTGCAGAGAAGATGTTTGCAGACTGCTGAATCCACACACGGGTTTAACTCTGGAAGTTGAGTGCACACATTGACAACCGTTCTGTTAGATAGCTGCGTTTTGGATTTAGAAGCAGATATTTCCCTCTGCTTACTGCTGTTTCTTCCATATGCCGGTAATGGACTGAAAACGCCTGTTTGGGGACTCTGCAGAGAAAGTGTTTGCAGACTGCTGAATCCACACACGGGTTTAACTCTGGAAGTTGAGTGCACACATTGACAACCGTTCTGTTAGATAGCTGCGTTTTGGATTTAGAAGCAGATATTTCCCTGGGCTTACTGCTGTTTCTTCCATATGCCGGTAATGGGCTGAAAACGCCTGTTTTGGGACTCTGCAGAGAAAGTGTTTGCAGACTCCTGAATCCACACACGGGTTTAACTCTGGAAGTTGAGTGCACACATTGACAACCGTTCTGTTAGATAGCTGCGTTTTGGATTTAGAAGCAGATATTTCCCTGTGCTTACTGCTGTTTCTTCCATATGCCGGTAATGGGCTGAAAACGCCTGTTTTGGGACTCTGCAGAGAAAGTCTCTGCAGACTGCTGAATCCACACACGGGTTTAACTCTGGAAGTTGAGTGCACACATTGACAACCGTTCTGTTAGATAGCTGCGTTTTGGATTTAGAAGCAGATATTTCCCTGTGCTTACTGCTGTTTCTTCCATATGCCGGTAATGGGCTGAAAACGCCTGTTTTGGGACTCTGCAGAGAAAGTCTCTGCAGACTGCTGAATCCACACACGGGTTTAACTCTGGAAGTTGAGTGCACACATTGACAACCGTTCTGTTAGATAGCTGCGTTTTGGATTTAGAAGCAGATATTTCCCTGTGCTTACTGCTGTTTCTTCCATATGCCGGTAATGGGCTGAAAACGCCTGTTTTGGGACTCTGCAGAGAAAGTCTCTGCAGACTGCTGAATCCACACACGGGTTTAACTCTGGAAGTTGAGTGCACACATTGACAACCGTTCTGTTAGATAGCTGCGTTTTGGATTTAGAAGCAGATATTTCCCTGTGCTTACTGCTGTTTCTTCCATATGCCGGTAATGGGCTGAAAACGCCTGTTTTGGGACAGTGCAGAGAAAGTCTCTGCAGACTGCTGAATCCACACACGGGTTTAACTCTGGAAGTTGAGTGCACACATTGACAACCGTTCTGTTAGATAGCTGCGTTTTGGATTTAGAAGCAGATATTTCCCTGTGCTTACTGCTGTTTCTTCCATATGCCGGTAATGGGCTGAAAACGCCTGTTTGGGGACTCTGCAGAGAAAGTCTCTGCATGCTGCTGAATCCACACACGGGTTTAACTCTGGAAGTTGAGTGCACACATTGACAACCGTTCTGTTAGATAGCTGCGTTTTGGATTTAGAAGCAGATATTTCCCTGTGCTTACTGCTGTTTCTTCCATATGCCGGTAATGGGCTGAAAACGCCTGTTTTGGGACTCTGCAGAGAAAGTCTCTGCAGACTGCTGAATCCACACACGGGTTTAACTCTGGAAGTTGAGTGCACACATTGACAACCGTTCTGTTAGATAGCTGCGTTTTGGATTTAGAAGCAGATATTTCCCTGTGCTTACTGCTGTTTCTTCCATATGCCGGTAATGGGCTGAAAACGCCTGTTTTGGGACAGTGCAGAGAAAGTCTCTGCAGACTGCTGAATCCACACACGGGTTTAACTCTGGAAGTTGAGTGCACACATTGACAACCGTTCTGTTAGATAGCTGCGTTTTGGATTTAGAAGCACATATTTCCCTGTGCTTACTGCTGTTTCTTCCATATGCCGGTAATGGGCTGAAAACGCCTGTTTGGGGACTCTGCAGAGAAAGTCTCTGCATGCTGCTGAATCCACACACGGGTTTAACTCTGGAAGTTGAGTGCACACATTGACAACCGTTCTGTTAGATAGCTGCGTTTTGGATTTAGAAGCAGATATTTCCCTGTGCTTACTGCTGTTTCTTCCATATGCCTGTAATGGGCTGAAAACGCCTGTTTGGGGACTCTGCAGAGAAAGTCTCTGCAGGCTGCTGAATCCACACACGGGTTTAACTCTGGAAGTTGAGTGCACACATTGACAACCGTTCTGTTAGATAGCTGCGTTTTGGATTTAGAAGCAGATATTTCCCTGTGCTTACTGCTGTTTCTTCCATATGCCGGTAATGGGCTGAAAACGCCTGTTTGGGGACTCTGCAGAGAAAGTCTCTGCAGACTGCTGAATCCACACACGGGTTTAACTCTGGAAGTTGAGTGCACACATTGACAACCGTTCTGTTAGATAGCTGCGTTTTGGATTTAGAAGCAGATATTTCCCTGTGGTTACTGCTGTTTCTTCCATATGCCGGTAATGGGCTGAAAACGCCTGTTTTGGGACTCTGCAGAGAAAGTCTCTGCAGACTGCTGAATCCACACACGGGTTTAACTCTGGAAGTTGAGTGCACACATTGACAACCGTTCTGTTAGATAGCTGCGTTTTGGATTTAGAAGCAGATATTTCCCTGTGCTTACTGCTGTTTCTTCCATATGCCGGTAATGGGCTGAAAACGCCTGTTTGGGGACTCTGCAGAGAATGTCTCTGCAGACTGCTGAATCCACACACGGGTTTAACTCTGGAAGTTGAGTGCACACATTGACAACCGTTCTGTTAGATAGCTGCGTTTTGGATTTAGAAGCAGATATTTCCCTGTGCTTACTGCTGTTTCTTCCATATGCCGGTAATGGGCTGAAAACGCCTGTTTGGGGACTCTGCAGAGAAAGTCTCTGCAGACTGCTGAATCCACACACGGGTTTAACTCTGGAAGTTGAGTGCACACATTGACAACCGTTCTGTTAGATAGCTGCGTTTTGGATTTAGAAGCACATATTTCCCTGTGCTTACTGCTGTTTCTTCCATATGCCGGTAATGGGCTGAAAACGCCTGTTTGGGGACTCTGCAGAGAAAGTCTCTGCAGACTGCTGAATCCACACACGGGTTTAACTCTGGAAGTTGAGTGCACACATTGACAACCGTTCTGTTAGATAGCTGCGTTTTGGATTTAGAAGCAGATATTTCCCTGTGCTTACTGCTGTTTCTTCCATATGCCTGTAATGGGCTGAAAACGCCTGTTTGGGGACTCTGCAGAGAAAGTCTCTGCAGGCTGCTGAATCCACACACGGGTTTAACTCTGGAAGTTGAGTGCACACATTGACAACCGTTCTGTTAGATAGCTGCGTTTTGGATTTAGAAGCAGATATTTCCCTGTGCTTACTGCTGTTTCTTCCATATGCCGGTAATGGGCTGAAAACGCCTGTTTGGGGACTCTGCAGAGAAAGTCTCTGCAGACTGCTGAATCCACACACGGGTTTAACTCTGGAAGTTGAGTGCACACATTGACAACCGTTCTGTTAGATAGCTGCATTTTGGATTTAGAAGCAGATATTTCCCTGTGGTTACTGCTGTTTCTTCCATATGCCGGTAATGGGCTGAAAACGCCTGTTTTGGGACTCTGCAGAGAAAGTCTCTGCAGACTGCTGAATCCACACACGGGTTTAACTCTGGAAGTTGAGTGCACACATTGACAACCGTTCTGTTAGATAGCTGCGTTTTGGATTTAGAAGCACATATTTCCCTGTGCTTACTGCTGTTTCTTCCATATGCCGGTAATGGGCTGAAAACGCCTGTTTGGGGACTCTGCAGAGAAAGTCTCTGCAGACTGCTGAATCCACACACGGGTTTAACTCTGGAAGTTGAGTGCACACATTGACAACCGTTCTGTTAGATAGCTGCGTTTTGGATTTAGAAGCAGATATTTCCCTGTGCTTACTGCTGTTTCTTCCATATGCCGGTAATGGGCTGAAAACGCCTGTTTGGGGACTCTGCAGAGAAAGTCTCTGCAGACTGCTGAATCCACACACGGGTTTAACTCTGGAAGTTGAGTGCACACATTGACAACCGTTCTGTTAGATAGCTGCGTTTTGGATTTAGAAGCAGATATTTCCCTGTGCTTACTGCTGTTTCTTCCATATGCCGGTAATGGGCTGAAAACGCCTGTTTTGGGACTCTGCAGAGAAAGTGTTTGCAGACTGCTGAATCCACACACGGGTTTAACTCTGGAAGTTGAGTGCACACATTGACAACCGTTCTGTTAGATAGCTGTGTTTTGGATTTAGAAGCAGATATTTCCCTGTGCTTACTGCCGTTTCTTCCATATGCCGGTAATGGGCTGAAAACGCCTGTTCTGGGACTCTGCAGAGAAAGTCTCTGCAGACTGCTGAATCCACACACGGGTTTAACTCTGGAAGTTGAGTGCACACATTGACAACCGTTCTGTTAGATAGCTGCGTTTTGGATTTAGAAGCAGTTATTTCCCTGTGTTTACTGCCGTTTCTTCCATATGCCGGTAATGGGCTGAAAACGCCTGCTTTGGGACTCTGCAGAGAAGATGTTTGCAGACTGCTGAATCCACACACGGGTTTAACTCTGGAAGTTGAGTGCACACATTGACAACCGTTCTGTTAGATAGCTGCGTTTTGGATTTAGAAGCAGATATTTCCCTGTGCTTACTGCTGTTTCTTCCATATGCCGGTAATGGGCTGAAAACGCCTGTTTTGGGACTCTGCAGAGAAAGTCTCTGCAGACTGCTGAATCCACACACCGGTTTAACTCTGGAAGTTGAGTGCACACATTGACAACCGTTCTGTTAGATAGCTGCGTTTTGGATTTAGAAGCAGATATTTCCCTGTGCTTACTGCTGTTTCTTCCATATGCCGGTAATGGGCTGAAAACGCCTGTTTTGGGACTCTGCAGAGAAAGTCTCTGCAGACTGCTGAATCCACACACGGGTTTAACTCTGGAAGTTGAGTGCACACATTGACAACCGTTCTGTTAGATAGCTGCGTTTTGGATTTAGAAGCAGATATTTCCCTGTGCTTACTGCTGTTTCTTCCATATGCCGGTAATGGGCTGAAAACGCCTGTTTTGGGACTCTGCAGAGAAAGTGTTTGCAGACTGCTGAATCCACACACGGGTTTAACTCTGGAAGTTGAGTGCACACATTGACAACCGTTCTGTTAGATAGCTGTGTTTTGGATTTAGAAGCAGATATTTCCCTGTGCTTACTGCCGTTTCTTCCATATGCCGGTAATGGGCTGAAAACGCCTGTTCTGGGACTCTGCAGAGAAAGTCTCTGCAGACTGCTGAATCCACACACGGGTTTAACTCTGGAAGTTGAGTGCACACATTGACAACCGTTCTGTTAGATAGCTGCGTTTTGGATTTAGAAGCAGTTATTTCCCTGTGTTTACTGCCGTTTCTTCCATATGCCGGTAATGGGCTGAAAACGCCTGCTTTGGGACTCTGCAGAGAAGATGTTTGCAGACTGCTGAATCCACACACGGGTTTAACTCTGGAAGTTGAGTGCACACATTGACAACCGTTCTGTTAGATAGCTGCGTTTTGGATTTAGAAGCAGATATTTCCCTGTGCTTACTGCTGTTTCTTCCATATGCCGGTAATGGGCTGAAAACGCCTGTTTTGGGACTCTGCAGAGAAAGTCTCTGCAGACTGCTGAATCCACACACGGGTTTAACTCTGGAAGTTGAGTGCACACATTGACAACCGTTCTGTTAGATAGCTGCGTTTTGGATTTAGAAGCAGATATTTCCCTGTGCTTACTGCTGTTTCTTCCATATGCCGGTAATGGGCTGAAAACGCCTGTTTTGGGACTCTGCAGAGAAAGTCTCTGCAGACTGCTGAATCCACACACGGGTTTAACTCTGGAAGTTGAGTGCACACATTGACAACCGTTCTGTTAGATAGCTGCGTTTTGGATTTAGAAGCAGATATTTCCCTGTGCTTACTGCTGTTTCTTCCATATGCCGGTAATGGGCTGAAAACGCCTGTTTTTGGACTCTGCAGAGAAAGTGTTTGCAGACTGCTGAATCCACACACGGGTTTAACTCTGGAAGTTGAGTGCACACATTGACAACCGTTCTGTTAGATAGCTGTGTTTTGGATTTAGAAGCAGATATTTCCCTGTGCTTACTGCCGTTTCTTCCATATGCCGGTAATGGGCTGAAAACGCCTGTTCTGGGACTCTGCAGAGAAAGTGTTTGCAGACTGCTGAATCCACACATGGGTTTAACTCTGGAAGTTGAGTGCACACATTGACAACCGTTCTGTTAGATAGCTGCGTTTTGGATTTAGAAGCAGTTATTTCCCTGTGTTTACTGCCGTTTCTTCCATATGCCGGTAATGGGCTGAAAACGCCTGTTTGGGGACTCTGCAGAGAAAGTCTCTGCAGACTGCTGAATCCACACACGGGTTTAACTCTGGAAGTTGAGTGCACACATTGACAACCGTTCTGTTAGATAGCTGCGTTTTGGATTTAGAAGCAGATATTTCCCTCTGCTTACTGCTGTTTCTTCCATATGCCGGTAATGGGCTGAAAACGCCTGTTTGGGGACTCTGCAGAGAAAGTGTTTGCAGACTGCTGAATCCACACACGGGTTTAACTCTGGAAGTTGAGTGCACACATTGACAACCGTTCTGTTAGATAGCTGCGTTTTGGATTTAGAAGCAGATATTTCCCTGTGCTTACTGCTGTTTCTTCCATATGCCGGTAATGGGCTGAAAACGCCTGTTTTGGGACTCTGCAGAGAAAGTCTCTGCAGACTGCTGAATCCACACACGGGTTTAACTCTGGAAGTTGAGTGCACACATTGACAACCGTTCTGTTAGATAGCTGCGTTTTGGATTTAGAAGCAGATATTTCCCTGTGCTTACTGCTGTTTCTTCCATATGCCGGTAATGGGCTGAAAACGCCTGTTTTGGGACAGTGCAGAGAAAGTCTCTGCAGACTGCTGAATCCACACACAGGTTTAACTCTGGAAGTTGAGTGCACACATTGACAACCGTTCTGTTAGATAGCTGCGTTTTGGATTTAGAAGCAGATATTTCCCTGTGCTTACTGCTGTTTCTTCCATATGCCGGTAATGGGCTGAAACGCCTGTTTGGGGACTCTGCAGAGAAAGTCTCTGCAGGCTGCTGAATCCACACACGGGTTTAACTCTGGAAGTTGAGTGCACACATTGACAACCGTTCTGTTAGATAGCTGCGTTTTGGATTTAGAAGCAGATATTTACCTGTGCTTACTGCTGTTTCTTCCATATGCCGGTAATGGGCTGAAAACGCCTGTTTGGGGACTCTGCAGAGAAAGTCTCTGCAGACTGCTGAATCCACACACGGGTTTAACTCTGGAAGTTGAGTGCACACATTGACAACCGTTCTGTTAGATAGCTGCGTTTTGGATTTAGAAGCAGATATTTCCCTGTGCTTACTGCTGTTTCTTCCATATGCCGGTAATGGGCTGAAAACGCCTGTTTTGGGACTCTGCAGAGAAAGTCTCTGCAGACTGCTGAATCCACACACGGGTTTAACTCTGGAAGTTGAGTGCACACATTGACAACCGTTCTGTTAGATAGCTGCGTTTTGGATTTAGAAGCAGATATTTCCCTGTGCTTACTGCTGTTTCTTCCATATGCCGGTAATGGGCTGAAAACGCCTGTTTGGGGACTCTGCAGAGAAAGTCTCTGCAGACTGCTGAATCCACACACGGGTTTAACTCTGGAAGTTGAGTGCACACATTGACAACCGTTCTGTTAGATAGCTGCGTTTTGGATTTAGAAGCAGATATTTCCCTGTGCTTACTGCTGTTTCTTCCATATGCCGGTAATGGGCTGAAAACGCCTGTTTTTGGACTCTGCAGAGAAAGTGTTTGCAGACTGCTGAATCCACACACGGGTTTAACTCTGGAAGTTGAGTGCACACATTGACAACCGTTCTGTTAGATAGCTGTGTTTTGGATTTAGAAGCAGATATTTCCCTGTGCTTACTGCCGTTTCTTCCATATGCCGATAATGGGCTGAAAACGCCTGTTCTGGGACTCTGCAGAGAAAGTGTTTGCAGACTGCTGAATCCACACATGGGTTTAACTCTGGAAGTTGAGTGCACACATTGACAACCGTTCTGTTAGATAGCTGCGTTTTGGATTTAGAAGCAGTTATTTCCCTGTGTTTACTGCCGTTTCTTCCATATGCCGGTAATGGGCTGAAAACGCCTGTTTGGGGACTCTGCAGAGAAAGTCTCTGCAGACTGCTGAATCCACACACGGGTTTAACTCTGGAAGTTGAGTGCACACATTGACAACCGTTCTGTTAGATAGCTGCGTTTTGGATTTAGAAGCAGATATTTCCCTGGGCTTACTGCTGTTTCTTCCATATGCCGGTAATGGGCTGAAAACGCCTGTTTTGGGACTCTGCAGAGAAAGTCTCTGCAGACTGCTGAATCCACACACGGGTTTAACTCTGGAAGTTGAGTGCACACATTGACAACCGTTCTGTTAGATAGCTGCGTTTTGGATTTAGAAGCAGATATTTCCCTGTGCTTACTGCTGTTTCTTCCATATGCCGGTAATGGGCTGAAAACGCCTGTTTGGGGACTCTGCAGAGAAAGTCTCTGCAGACTGCTGAATCCACACACGGGTTTAACTCTGGAAGTTGAGTGCACACATTGACAACCGTTCTGTTAGATAGCTGCGTTTTGGATTTAGAAGCAGATATTTCCCTGTGCTTACTGCTGTTTCTTCCATATGCCGGTAATGGGCTGAAAACGCCTGTTTTGGGACTCTGCAGAGAAAGTCTCTGCAGACTGCTGAATCCACACACGGGTTTAACTCTGGAAGTTGAGTGCACACATTGACAACCGTTCTGTTAGATAGCTGCGTTTTGGATTTAGAAGCAGATATTTCCCTGTGCTTACTGCTGTTTCTTCCATATGCCGGTAATGGGCTGAAAACGCCTGTTTTGGGACTCTGCAGAGAAAGTCTCTGCAGACTGCTGAATCCACACACGGGTTTAACTCTGGAAGTTGAGTGCACACATTGACAACCGTTCTGTTAGATAGCTGCGTTTTGGATTTAGAAGCAGATATTTCCCTGGGCTTACTGCTGTTTCTTCCATATGCCGGTAATGGGCTGAAAACGCCTGTTTTGGGACAGTGCAGAGAAAGTCTCTGCAGACTGCTGAATCCACACACGGGTTTAACTCTGGAAGTTGAGTGCACACATTGACAACCGTTCTGTTAGATAGCTGCGTTTTGGATTTAGAAGCAGATATTTCCCTGTGCTTACTGCTGTTGCTTCCATATGCCGGTAATGGGCTGAAAACGCCTGTTTGGGGACTCTGCAGAGAAAGTCTCTGCATGCTGCTGAATCCACACACGGGTTTAACTCTGGAAGTTGAGTCCACACATTGACAACCGTTCTGTTAGATAGCTGCGTTTTGGATTTAGAAGCAGATATTTCCCTGTGCTTACTGCTGTTTCTTCCATATGCCGGTAATGGGCTGAAAACGCCTGTTTTGGGACTCTGCAGAGAAAGTCTCTGCAGACTGCTGAATCCACACACGGGTTAACTCTGGAAGTTGAGTGCACACATTGACAACCGTTCTGTTAGATAGCTGCGTTTTGGATTTAGAAGCAGATATTTCCCTGTGCTTACTGCTGTTTCTTCCATATGCCGGTAATGGGCTGAAAACGCCTGTTTTGGGACAGTGCAGAGAAAGTCTCTGCAGACTGCTGAATCCACACACGGGTTTAACTCTGGAAGTTGAGTGCACACATTGACAACCGTTCTGTTAGATAGCTGCGTTTTGGATTTAGAAGCAGATATTTCCCTGTGCTTACTGCTGTTTCTTCCATATGCCGGTAATGGGCTGAAAACGCCTGTTTGGGGACTCTGCAGAGAAAGTCTCTGCATGCTGCTGAATCCACACACGGGTTTAACTCTGGAAGTTGAGTGCACACATTGACAACCGTTCTGTTAGATAGCTGCGTTTTGGATTTAGAAGCAGATATTTCCCTGTGCTTACTGCTGTTTCTTCCATATGCCTGTAATGGGCTGAAAACGCCTGTTTGGGGACTCTGCAGAGAAAGTCTCTGCAGGCTGCTGAATCCACATACGGGTTTAACTCTGGAAGTTGAGTGCACACATTGACAACCGTTCTGTTAGATAGCTGCGTTTTGGATTTAGAAGCAGATATTTCCCTGTGCTTACTGCTGTTTCTTCCATATGCCGGTAATGGGCTGAAAACGCCTGTTTGGGGACTCTGCAGAGAAAGTCTCTGCAGACTGCTGAATCCACACACGGGTTTAACTCTGGAAGTTGAGTGCACACATTGACAACCGTTCTGTTAGATAGCTGCGTTTTGGATTTAGAAGCAGATATTTCCCTGTGGTTACTGCTGTTTCTTCCATATGCCGGTAATGGGCTGAAAACGCCTGTTTTGGGACTCTGCAGAGAATGTCTCTGCAGACTGCTGAATCCACACACGGGTTTAACTCTGGAAGTTGAGTGCACACATTGACAACCGTTCTGTTAGATAGCTGCGTTTTCGATTTAGAAGCAGATATTTCCCTGTGCTTACTGCTGTTTCCTCCATATGCCGGTAATAGGCTGAAAACGCCTGTTTGGGGACTCTGCAGAGAAAGTCTCTGCAGACTGCTGAATCCACACACGGGTTTAACTCTGGAAGTTGAGTGCACACATTGACAACCGTTCTGTTAGATAGCTGCGTTTTGGATTTAGAAGCAGATATTTCCCTGTGCTTACTGCTGTTTCTTCCATATGCCGGTAATGGGCTGAAAACGCCTGTTTGGGGACTCTGCAGAGAAAGTCTCTGCAGACTGCTGAATCCACACACGGGTTTAACTCTGGAAGTTGAGTGCACACATTGACAACCGTTCTGTTAGATAGCTGCGTTTTGGATTTAGAAGCAGATATTTCCCTGTGCTTACTGCTGTTTCTTCCATATGCCGGTAATGGGCTGAAAACGCCTGTTTTGGGACTCTGCAGAGAAAGTCTCTGCAGACTGCTGAATCCACACACGGGTTTAACTCTGGAAGTTGAGTGCACACATTGACAACCGTTCTGTTAGATAGCTGCGTTTTGGATTTAGAAGCAGATATTTCCCTGGGCTTACTGCTGTTTCTTCCATATGCCGGTAATGGACTGAAAACGCCTGTTTTGGGACAGTGCAGAGAAAGTCTCTGCAGACTGCTGAATCCACACACGGGTTTAACTCTGGAAGTTGAGTGCACACATTGACAACCGTTCTGTTAGATAGCTGCGTTTTGGATTTAGAAGCAGATATTTCCCTGTGCTTACTGCTGTTTCTTCCATATGCCGGTAATGGGCTGAAAACGCCTGTTTGGGGACTCTGCAGAGAAAGTCTCTGCATGCTGCTGAATCCACACACGGGTTTAACTCTGGAAGTTGAGTCCACACATTGACAACCGTTCTGTTAGATAGCTGCGTTTTGGATTTAGAAGCAGATATTTCCCTGTGCTTACTGCTGTTTCTTCCATATGCCGGTAATGGGCTGAAAACGCCTGTTTTGGGACTCTGCAGAGAAAGTCTCTGCAGACTGCTGAATCCACACACGGGTTTAACTCTGGAAGTTGAGTGCACACATTGACAACCGTTCTGTTAGATAGCTGCGTTTTGGATTTAGAAGCAGATATTTCCCTGTGCTTACTGCTGTTTCTTCCATATGCCGGTAATGGGCTGAAAACGCCTGTTTTGGGACAGTGCAGAGAAAGTCTCTGCAGACTGCTGAATCCACACACGGGTTTAACTCTGGAAGTTGAGTGCACACATTGACAACCGTTCTGTTAGATAGCTGCGTTTTGGATTTAGAAGCAGATATTTCCCTGTGCTTACTGCTGTTTCTTCCATATGCCGGTAATGGGCTGAAAACGCCTGTTTGGGGACTCTGCAGAGAAAGTCTCTGCATGCTGCTGAATCCACACACGGGTTTAACTCTGGAAGTTGAGTGCACACATTGACAACCGTTCTGTTAGATAGCTGCGTTTTGGATTTAGAAGCAGATATTTCCCTGTGCTTACTGCTGTTTCTTCCATATGCCTGTAATGGGCTGAAAACGCCTGTTTGGGGACTCTGCAGAGAAAGTCTCTGCAGGCTGCTGAATCCACACACGGGTTTAACTCTGGAAGTTGAGTGCACACATTGACAACCGTTCTGTTAGATAGCTGCGTTTTGGATTTAGAAGCAGATATTTCCCTGTGCTTACTGCTGTTTCTTCCATATGCCGGTAATGGGCTGAAAACGCCTGTTTGGGGACTCTGCAGAGAAAGTCTCTGCAGACTGCTGAATCCACACACGGGTTTAACTCTGGAAGTTGAGTGCACACATTGACAACCGTTCTGTTAGATAGCTGCGTTTTGGATTTAGAAGCAGATATTTCCCTGTGCTTACTGCTGTTTCTTCCATATGCCGGTAATGGGCTGAAAACGCCTGTTTGGGGACTCTGCAGAGAAAGTCTCTGCAGACTGCTGAATCCACACACGGGTTTAACTCTGGAAGTTGAGTGCACACATTGACAACCGTTCTGTTAGATA
Organism: Aotus nancymaae; assembly: GCF_030222135.1. Lineage (NCBI taxonomy): Eukaryota > Metazoa > Chordata > Mammalia > Primates > Aotidae > Aotus > Aotus nancymaae. The sequence continues at coordinate 64,601 of NW_026989183.1, forward strand.
GCTGCGTTTTGGATTTAGAAGCAGATATTTCCCTGTGCTTACTGCTGTTTCTTCCATATGCCGGTAATGGGCTGAAAACGCCTGTTTTGGGACTCTGCAGAGAAAGTGTTTGCAGACTGCTGAATCCACACACGGGTTTAACTCTGGAAGTTGAGTGCACACATTGACAACCGTTCTGTTAGATAGCTGTGTTTTGGATTTAGAAGCAGATATTTCCCTGTGCTTACTGCCGTTTCTTCCATATGCCGGTAATGGGCTGAAAACGCCTGTTCTGGGACTCTGCAGAGAAAGTGTTTGCAGACTGCTGAATCCACACACGGGTTTAACTCTGGAAGTTGAGTGCACACTTTGACAACCGTTCTGTTAGATAGCTGCGTTTTGGATTTAGAAGCAGTTATTTCCCTGTGTTTACTGCCGTTTCTTCCATATGCCGGTAATGGGCTGAAAACGCCTGCTTTGGGACTCTGCAGAGAAGATGTTTGCAGACTGCTGAATCCACACACGGGTTTAACTCTGGAAGTTGAGTGCACACATTGACAACCGTTCTGTTAGATAGCTGCGTTTTGGATTTAGAAGCAGATATTTCCCTGGGCTTACTGCTGTTTCTTCCATATGCCGGTAATGGGCTGAAAACGCCTGTTTTGGGACTCTGCAGAGAAAGTCTCTGCAGACTGCTGAATCCACACACGGGTTTAACTCTGGAAGTTGAGTGCACACATTGACAACCGTTCTGTTAGATAGCTGCGTTTTGGATTTAGAAGCAGATATTTCCCTGTGCTTACTGCTGTTTCTTCCATATGCCGGTAATGGGCTGAAAACGCCTGTTTTGGGACTCTGCAGAGAAAGTCTCTGCAGACTGCTGAATCCACACACGGGTTTAACTCTGGAATTTGAGTGCACACATTGACAACCGTTCTGTTAGATAGCTGCGTTTTGGATTTAGAAGCAGATATTTCCCTGTGCTTACTGCTGTTTCTTCCATATGCCGGTAATGGGCTGAAAACGCCTGTTTTGGGACTCTGCAGAGAAAGTCTCTGCAGACTGCTGAATCCACACACGGGTTTAACTCTGGAAGTTGAGTGCACACATTGACAACCGTTCTGTTAGATAGCTGCGTTTTGGATTTAGAAGCAGATATTTCCCTGTGCTTACTGCTGTTTCTTCCATATGCCGGTAATGGGCTGAAAACGCCTGTTTTGGGACTCTGCAGAGAAAGTCTCTGCAGACTGCTGAATCCACACACGGGTTTAACTCTGGAAGTTGAGTTCACACATTGACAACCGTTCTGTTAGATAGCTGCGTTTTGGATTTAGAAGCAGATATTTCCCTGTGCTTACTGCTGTTTCTTCCATATGCCGGTAATGGGCTGAAAACGCCTGTTTTGGGACTCTGCAGAGAAAGTCTCTGCAGACTGCTGAATCCACACACGGGTTTAACTCTGGAAGTTGAGTGCACACATTGACAACCGTTCTGTTAGATAGCTGCGTTTTGGATTTAGAAGCAGATATTTCCCTGTGCTTACTGCTGTTTCTTCCATATGCCGGTAATGGGCTGAAAACGCCTGTTTTGGGACTCTGCAGAGAAAGTCTCTGCAGACTGCTGAATCCACACACGGGTTTAACTCTGGAAGTTGAGTGCACACATTGACAACCGTTCTGTTAGATAGCTGCGTTTTGGATTTAGAAGCAGATATTTCCCTGTGCTTACTGCTGTTTCTTCCATATGCCGGTAATGGGCTGAAAACGCCTGTTTTGGGACTCTGCAGAGAAAGTCTCTGCAGACTGCTGAATCCACACACGGGTTTAACTCTGGAAGTTGAGTGCACACATTGACAACCGTTCTGTTAGATAGCTGCGTTTTGGATTTAGAAGCAGATATTTCCCTGTGCTTACTGCTGTTTCTTCCATATGCCGGTAATGGGCTGAAAACGCCTGTTTTGGGACAGTGCAGAGAAAGTCTCTGCAGACTGCTGAATCCACACACGGGTTTAACTCTGGAAGTTGAGTGCACACATTGACAACCGTTCTGTTAGATAGCTGCGTTTTGGATTTAGAAGCAGATATTTCCCTGTGCTTACTGCTGTTTCTTCCATATGCCGGTAATGGGCTGAAAACGCCTGTTTGGGGACTCTGCAGAGAAAGTCTCTGCATGCTGCTGAATCCACACACGGGTTTAACTCTGGAAGTTGAGTGCACACATTGACAACCGTTCTGTTAGATAGCTGCGTTTTGGATTTAGAAGCAGATATTTCCCTGTGCTTACTGCTGTTTCTTCCATATGCCGGTAATGGGCTGAAAACGCCTGTTTTGGGACTCTGCAGAGAAAGTCTCTGCAGACTGCTGAATCCACACACGGGTTTAACTCTGGAAGTTGAGTGCACACATTGACAACCGTTCTGTTAGATAGCTGCGTTTTGGATTTAGAAGCAGATATTTCCCTGTGCTTACTGCTGTTTCTTCCATATGCCGGTAATGGGCTGAAAACGCCTGTTTTGGGACAGTGCAGAGAAAGTCTCTGCAGACTGCTGAATCCACACACGGGTTTAACTCTGGAAGTTGAGTGCACACATTGACAACCGTTCTGTTAGATAGCTGCGTTTTGGATTTAGAAGCAGATATTTCCCTGTGCTTACTGCTGTTTCTTCCATATGCCGGTAATGGGCTGAAAACGCCTGTTTGGGGACTCTGCAGAGAAAGTCTCTGCATGCTGCTGAATCCACACACGGGTTTAACTCTGGAAGTTGAGTGCACACATTGACAACCGTTCTGTTAGATAGCTGCGTTTTGGATTTAGAAGCAGATATTTCCCTGTGCTTACTGCTGTTTCTTCCATATGCCTGTAATGGGCTGAAAACGCCTGTTTGGGGACTCTGCAGAGAAAGTCTCTGCAGGCTGCTGAATCCACACACGGGTTTAACTCTGGAAGTTGAGTGCACACATTGACAACCGTTCTGTTAGATAGCTGCGTTTTGGATTTAGAAGCAGATATTTCCCTGTGCTTACTGCTGTTTCTTCCATATGCCGGTAATGGGCTGAAAACGCCTGTTTGGGGACTCTGCAGAGAAAGTCTCTGCAGACTGCTGAATCCACACACGGGTTTAACTCTGGAAGTTGAGTGCACACATTGACAACCGTTCTGTTAGATAGCTGCGTTTTGGATTTAGAAGCAGATATTTCCCTGTGGTTACTGCTGTTTCTTCCATATGCCGGTAATGGGCTGAAAACGCCTGTTTTGGGACTCTGCAGAGAAAGTCTCTGCAGACTGCTGAATCCACACACGGGTTTAACTCTGGAAGTTGAGTGCACACATTGACAACCGTTCTGTTAGATAGCTGCGTTTTGGATTTAGAAGCAGATATTTCCCTGTGCTTACTGCTGTTTCTTCCATATGCCGGTAATGGGCTGAAAACGCCTGTTTGGGGACTCTGCAGAGAAAGTCTCTGCAGACTGCTGAATCCACACACGGGTTTAACTCTGGAAGTTGAGTGCACACATTGACAACCGTTCTGTTAGATAGCTGCGTTTTGGATTTAGAAGCAGATATTTCCCTGTGCTTACTGCTGTTTCTTCCATATGCCGGTAATGGGCTGAAAACGCCTGTTTGGGGACTCTGCAGAGAAAGTCTCTGCAGACTGCTGAATCCACACACGGGTTTAACTCTGGAAGTTGAGTGCACACATTGACAACCGTTCTGTTAGATAGCTGCGTTTTGGATTTAGAAGCAGATATTTCCCTGTGCTTACTGCTGTTTCTTCCATATGCCGGTAATGGGCTGAAAACGCCTGTTTTGGGACTCTGCAGAGAAAGTGTTTGCAGACTGCTGAATCCACACACGGGTTTAACTCTGGAAGTTGAGTGTACACATTGACAACCGTTCTGTTAGATAGCTGTGTTTTGGATTTAGAAGCAGATATTTCCCTGTGCTTACTGCCGTTTCTTCCATATGCCGGTAATGGGCTGAAAACGCCTGTTCTGGGACTCTGCAGAGAAAGTGTTTGCAGACTGCTGAATCCACACACGGGTTTAACTCTGGAAGTTGAGTGCACACATTGACAACCGTTCTGTTAGATAGCTGCGTTTTGGATTTAGAAGCAGTTATTTCCCTGTGTTTACTGCCGTTTCTTCCATATGCCGGTAATGGGCTGAAAACGCCTGCTTTGGGACTCTGCAGAGAAGATGTTTGCAGACTGCTGAATCCACACACGGGTTTAACTCTGGAAGTTGAGTGCACACATTGACAACCGTTCTGTTAGATAGCTGCGTTTTGGATTTAGAAGCAGATATTTCCCTGGGCTTACTGCTGTTTCTTCCATATGCCGGTAATGGGCTGAAAACGCCTGTTTTGGGACTCTGCAGAGAAAGTCTCTGCAGACTGCTGAATCCACACACGGGTTTAACTCTGGAAGTTGAGTGCACACATTGACAACCGTTCTGTTAGATAGCTGCGTTTTGGATTTAGAAGCAGATATTTCCCTGTGCTTACTGCTGTTTCTTCCATATGCCGGTAATGGGCTGAAAACGCCTGTTTTGGGACTCTTCAGAGAATGTCTCTGCAGACTGCTGAATCCACACACGGGTTTAACTCTGGAAGTTGAGTGCACACATTGACAACCGTTCTGTTAGATAGCTGCGTTTTGGATTTAGAAGCAGATATTTCCCTGTGCTTACTGCTGTTTCTTCCATATGCCGGTAATGGGCTGAAAACGCCTGTTTTGGGACTCTGCAGAGAAAGTCTCTGCAGACTGCTGAATCCACACACGGGTTTAACTCTGGAAGTTGAGTGCACACATTGACAACCGTTCTGTTAGATAGCTGCGTTTTGGATTTAGAAGCAGATATTTCCCTGTGCTTACTGCTGTTTCTTCCATATGCCGGTAATGGGCTGAAAACGCCTGTTTTGGGACTCTGCAGAGAAAGTCTCTGCAGACTGCTGAATCCACACACGGGTTTAACTCTGGAAGTTGAGTGCACACATTGACAACCGTTCTGTTAGATAGCTGCGTTTTGGATTTAGAAGCAGATATTTCCCTGTGCTTACTGCTGTTTCTTCCATATGCCGGTAATGGGCTGAAAACGCCTGTTTTGGGACTCTGCAGAGAAAGTCTCTGCAGACTGCTGAATCCACACACGGGTTTAACTCTGGAAGTTGAGTGCACACATTGACAACCGTTCTGTTAGATAGCTGCGTTTTGGATTTAGAAGCAGATATTTCCCTGTGCTTACTGCTGTTTCTTCCATATGCCGGTAATGGGCTGAAAACGCCTGTTTGGGGACAGTGCAGAGAAAGTCTCTGCAGACTGCTGAATCCACACACGGGTTTAACTCTGGAAGTTGAGTGCACACATTGACAACCGTTCTGTTAGATAGCTGCGTTTTGGATTTAGAAGCAGATATTTCCCTGTGCTTACTGCTGTTTCTTCCATATGCCGGTAATGGGCTGAAAACGCCTGTTTGGGGACTCTGCAGAGAAAGTCTCTGCAGACTGCTGAATCCACACACGGGTTTAACTCTGGAAGTTGAGTGCACACATTGACAACCGTTCTGTTAGATAGCTGCGTTTTGGATTTAGAAGCAGATATTTCCCTGTGCTTACTGCTGTTTCTTCCATATGCCGGTAATGGGCTGAAAACGCCTGTTTTGGGACTCTGCAGAGAAAGTCTCTGCAGACTGCTGAATCCACACACGGGTTTAACTCTGGAAGTTGAGTGCACACATTGACAACCGTTCTGTTAGATAGCTGCGTTTTGGATTTAGAAGCAGATATTTCCCTGTGCTTACTGCTGTTTCTTCCATATGCCGGTAATGGGCTGAAAACGCCTGTTTTGGGACAGTGCAGAGAAAGTCTCTGCAGACTGCTGAATCCACACACGGGTTTAACTCTGGAAGTTGAGTGCACACATTGACAACCGTTCTGTTAGATAGCTGCGTTTTGGATTTAGAAGCAGATATTTCCCTGTGCTTACTGCTGTTTCTTCCATATGCCGGTAATGGGCTGAAAACGCCTGTTTGGGGACTCTGCAGAGAAAGTCTCTGCATGCTGCTGAATCCACACACGGGTTTAACTCTGGAAGTTGAGTGCACACATTGACAACCGTTCTGTTAGATAGCTGCGTTTTGGATTTAGAAGCAGATATTTCCCTGTGCTTACTGCTGTTTCTTCCATATGCCTGTAATGGGCTGAAAACGCCTGTTTGGGGACTCTGCAGAGAAAGTCTCTGCAGGCTGCTGAATCCACACACGGGTTTAACTCTGGAAGTTGAGTGCACACATTGACAACCGTTCTGTTAGATAGCTGCGTTTTGGATTTAGAAGCAGATATTTCCCTGTGCTTACTGCTGTTTCTTCCATATGCCGGTAATGGGCTGAAAACGCCTGTTTGGGGACTCTGCAGAGAAAGTCTCTGCAGACTGCTGAATCCACACACGGGTTTAACTCTGGAAGTTGAGTGCACACATTGACAACCGTTCTGTTAGATAGCTGCGTTTTGGATTTAGAAGCAGATATTTCCCTGTGGTTACTGCTGTTTCTTCCATATGCCGGTAATGGGCTGAAAACGCCTGTTTTGGGACTCTGCAGAGAAAGTCTCTGCAGACTGCTGAATCCACACACGGGTTTAACTCTGGAAGTTGAGTGCACACATTGACAACCGTTCTGTTAGATAGCTGCGTTTTGGATTTAGAAGCAGATATTTCCCTGTGCTTACTGCTGTTTCTTCCATATGCCGGTAATGGGCTGAAAACGCCTGTTTGGGGACTCTGCAGAGAAAGTCTCTGCAGACTGCTGAATCCACACACGGGTTTAACTCTGGAAGTTGAGTGCACAGATTGACAACCGTTCTGTTAGATAGCTGCGTTTTGGATTTAGAAGCAGATATTTCCCTGTGCTTACTGCTGTTTCTTCCATATGCCGGTAATGGGCTGAAAACGCCTGTTTGGGGACTCTGCAGAGAAAGTCTCTGCAGACTGCTGAATCCACACACGGGTTTAACTCTGGAAGTTGAGTGCACACATTGACAACCGTTCTGTTAGATAGCTGCGTTTTGGATTTAGAAGCAGATATTTCCCTGTGCTTACTGCTGTTTCTTCCATATGCCGGTAATGGGCTGAAAACGCCTGTTTTGGGACTCTGCAGAGAAAGTGTTTGCAGACTGCTGAATCCACACACGGGTTTAACTCTGGAAGTTGAGTGCACACATTGACAACCGTTCTGTTAGATAGCTGTGTTTTGGATTTAGAAGCAGATATTTCCCTGTGCTTACTGCCGTTTCTTCCATATGCCGGTAATGGGCTGAAAACGCCTGTTCTGGGACTCTGCAGAGAAAGTGTTTGCAGACTGCTGAATCCACACACGGGTTTAACTCTGGAAGTTGAGTGCACACATTGACAACCGTTCTGTTAGATAGCTGCGTTTTGGATTTAGAAGCAGTTATTTCCCTGTGTTTACTGCCGTTTCTTCCATATGCCGGTAATGGGCTGAAAACGCCTGCTTTGGGACTCTGCAGAGAAGATGTTTGCAGACTGCTGAATCCACACACGGGTTTAACTCTGGAAGTTGAGTGCACACATTGACAACCGTTCTGTTAGATAGCTGCGTTTTGGATTTAGAAGCAGATATTTCCCTGGGCTTACTGCTGTTTCTTCCATATGCCGGTAATGGGCTGAAAACGCCTGTTTTGGGACTCTGCAGAGAAAGTCTCTGCAGACTGCTGAATCCACACACGGGTTTAACTCTGGAAGTTGAGTGCACACATTGACAACCGTTCTGTTAGATAGCTGCGTTTTGGATTTAGAAGCAGATATTTCCCTGTGCTTACTGCTGTTTCTTCCATATGCCGGTAATGGGCTGAAAACGCCTGTTTTGGGACTCTGCAGAGAAAGTCTCTGCAGACTGCTGAATCCACACACGGGTTTAACTCTGGAAGTTGAGTGCACACATTGACAACCGTTCTGTTAGATAGCTGCGTTTTGGATTTAGAAGCAGATATTTCCCTGTGCTTACTGCTGTTTCTTCCATATGCCGGTAATGGGCTGAAAACGCCTGTTTGGGGACTCTGCAGAGAAAGTCTCTGCAGACTGCTGAATCCACACACGGGTTTAACTCTGGAAGTTGAGTGCACACATTGACAACCGTTCTGTTAGATAGCTGCGTTTTGGATTTAGAAGCAGATATTTCCCTGTGCTTACTGCTGTTTCTTCCATATGCCGGTAATGGGCTGAAAACGCCTGTTTTGGGACTCTGCAGAGAAAGTATCTGCAGACTGCCGAATCCACACACGGGTTTAACTCTGGAAGCTGAGTGCACACATTGACAACCGTTCTGTTAGATCGCTGCGTTTTGGATTTAGAAGCAGATATTTCCCTGTGCTTACTGCTGTTTCTTCCATATGCCGGTAATGGGCTGAAAACGCCTGTTTTGGGACTCTGCAGAGAAAGTCTCTGCAGACTGCTGAATCCACACACGGGTTTAACTCTGGAAGTTGAGTGCACACATTGACAACCGTTCTGTTAGATAGCTGCGTTTTGGATTTAGAAGCAGATATTTCCCTGTGCTTACTGCTGTTTCTTCCATATGCCGGTAATGGGCTGAAAACGCCTGTTTGGGGACTCTGCAGAGAAAGTCTCTGCAGACTGCTGAATCCACACACGGGTTTAACTCTGGAAGTTGAGTGCACACATTGACAACTGTTCTGTTAGATAGCTGCGTTTTGGATTTAGAAGCAGATATTTCCCTGTGCTTACTGCTGTTTCTTCCATATGCCGGTAATGGGCTGAAAACGCCTGTTTTGGGACTCTGCAGAGAAAGTCTCTGCAGACTGCTGAATCCACACACGGGTTTAACTCTGGAAGTTGAGTGCACACATTGACAACCGTTCTGTTAGATAGCTGCGTTTTGGATTTAGAAGCAGATATTTCCCTGTGCTTACTGCTGTTTCTTCCATATGCCGGTAATGGGCTGAAAACGCCTGTTTGGGGACTCTGCAGAGAAAGTCTCTGCAGACTGCTGAATCCACACACGGGTTTAACTCTGGAAGTTGAGTGCACACATTGACAACCGTTCTGTTAGATAGCTGCGTTTTGGATTTAGAAGCAGATATTTCCCTGTGCTTACTGCTGTTTCTTCCATATGCCGGTAATGGGCTGAAAACGCCTGTTTTGGGACTCTGCAGAGAAAGTCTCTGCAGGCTGCTGAACCCACACACGGGTTTAACTCTGGAAGTTGAGTGCACACATTGACAACCGTTCTGTTAGATAGCTGCGTTTTGGATTTAGAAGCAGATATTTCCCTGTGCTTACTGCTGTTTCTTCCATATGCCGGTAATGGGCTGAAAACGCCTGTTTTGGGACTCTGCAGAGAAAGTCTCTGCAGGCTGCTGAATCCACACACGGGTTTAACTCTGGAAGTTGAGTGCACACGTTGACAACCGTTCTGTTAGATAGCTGCGTTTTGGATTTAGAAGCAGATATTTCCCTGTGCTTACTGCTGTTTCTTCCATATGCCGGTAATGGGCTGAAAACGCCTGTTTTGGGACTCTGCAGAGAAAGTCTCTGCAGACTGCTGAATCCACACACGGGTTTAACTCTGGAAGTTGAGTGCACACATTGACAACCGTTCTGTTAGATAGCTGCGTTTTGGATTTAGAAGCAGATATTTCCCTGTGCTTACTGCTGTTTCTTCCATATGCCGGTATTGGGCTGAAAACGCCTGTTTTGGGACTCTGCACAGAAAGTGTTTGCAGACTGCTGAATCCACACTCGGGTTTATCTCTGGAAGTTGAGTGCACGCATTGACAACCATTCAGTTAGATAGTTGCCTTTTGGTTTTAGAAGCAATTATTTCTCTTTACAGCATATACTCTCATTCACTCTGGAATATCCAAACGCAGCTCCTAAAAGAAACGGGTTTCTAAGTATAATCAGATATTTCTCTTTACATCTTGTACCCCAGTACACTCTGATATATCCATACGCAGCTCCTGGATGAAACGTGTTTGTAACTCGCTGAATCTGTGCATATATTGAAGTCTCTTAGGTGAATGAACACACAGCAGAGGAGTTTGAAAAAAACATTTCTTCCATGTTATAGATGCACTGTTAACTGCTATTGCTTTTAGGCTGGTGTTTTCCTGGAAATGTTGGTTTTAGAATTTCCATATAAATGGTTTGTAAACTGCTGCTTAAGTGGAGCAGTTTAATTCGTTAAGTTGAATGCCCTCATTCACAATCATTCTGTTAGCTAGCTCCGTTTTGGTTTTAGAAGCCTGTGTTTCTAGTTACAGCATATACTCCCATTCATTCTGGAATAGCCAAACGCAGCTCCCAGAATAGACGTGTTTCTAAGTCGCTGAATCTAAACATAGATTCAACTCCCTTAGGTGAACGAACACACAGCACAGCAGTTTGAAAGAAACGTTTTATTTGAGTTTTAGACGCAGTCTTATTGCTATTTCTTAGAGGCCGGTATTTTGCTGGGAATGTCTGTTTTAGAATCTGCACAAAAATCTTTTCTAAACTGCTGCATAGAAACAACAGTTTATCTCAATAAGCTGAATGCACACAGTGACAACCATTCTGTTAGATGGCTCCGTGTTTGTTTTAGAACCAGATATTTCACTTTAAACCTTATACTCCAGTACACTCTGGAATATGCAAATGCAGCTCCTGGAAGAAACGTGTTTCTTACTCGCTGAATCTGAATATATACTCAAGACTCTTAGGTGAATGAACACAGAGCAGAGCATTTTGAAGAAAACGTTTCTTCTATGTTATAGATGCAGTCTTACTGCTACTTCTTTTAGGCTGGTGTTTTGCTGCAAATGTTGATTTTAGAATTTGCATATAAAGGGTTTCTAAACTGCTGCCTAAGAAGAGCAGATTAACCCTTTAAGTTGAATGCACACATTCACAACCATTCTGTTAGATAGCTCCGTTTTGGTTTTAGAAACAGATATTTCTCTTTACAGCATTTACTCCCATACACTCTGGAATATCGAAATGCAGCTCCTAGAATAAACGTGTTTCAAACTCGCTGAATCCAAACATAGATTCAACGACCTTTGGTGAACGAACACACTGCAGAGCAGTTTGAAAGAAACGTTCCCTCTGAGTTTTAGACGCAGTCTTACTGCTATTTCTTATAGGCCGGTATTTTGCTGGAAATGTCTGTTTGAGAATCTACACAGAAATGTTTTCTAAACTGCTGCATACAAACAGCAGTTTAGCTCAGTAAGTTGAATGCACACATTGACAACCATTCCATTAGATCATCCGTTTTTCTTTTGGAACGAGACATTTGTCTTTACATCTTATACTCCAGTATACTCTGGAATAGGCAAACACAGCTCCTGGAAGAAACGTGTTGCTAACTAGCTGAATCTGAACATATATTCAAGTCTCTTATATGAATGAACACACAGCAGAGCAGTTTGAAAACAGTTTCTTCCATGTTAAAGATGCAGTCTTACTGCTATTTCCTATAGGCTGGTGTTTTGCTGGAAAGGTCTGTATTTGCATATAAAGGGTTTCTAAAGTGCTGCATGAGAAGAGCAGTTTACCTCTTTAAGCCGAAGGCACACATTCACAACCACTCTGCTAGATAGATCCATTTTGGTTTTAGAAACAGATATTTCTCTTTACAGCATATACTCCCATTCAATCTGGAATATCCAAAGACAGCTCCTAGAATAAACGTGTTTCTATCTCGCTGAATCTAAACATAGAATCAACTCCCTTAGGCCAAAGAACACAAGGCCGAGCAGTTTGAAAGAAACGTTTCTTCTGAGTTTTAGACGCAGTCTTAATGCTCTTTCTTATATATGCCGGTACTGGGCCGGAAAGGCCTGTTTTGAGACTCTGCACAGAAAGGGTTGGAAACTGCTGAATCCACACACGGGTTTAACTCTGGAAGTTGAGTGCACACATTGACAACCGTTCTGTTAGATAGCTGCGTTTTGGATTTAGAAGCAGATATTTCCCTGTGCTTACTGCTGTTTCTTCCATATGCCGGTAATGGGCTGAAAACGCCTGTTTGGGGACTCTGCAGAGAAAGTGTTTGCAGACTGCTGAATCCACACACGGGTTTAACTCTGGAAGTTGAGTGCACACATTGACAACCGTTCTGTTAGATAGCTGCGTTTTGGATTTAGAAGCAGATATTTCCCTGTGCTTACTGCTGTTTCTTCCATATGCCGGTAATGGGCTGAAAACGCCTGTTTGGGGACTCTGCAGAGAAAGTGTTTGCAGACTGCTGAATCCACACACGGGTTTATCTCTGGAAGTTGAGTGCACACATTGACAACCGTTCTGTTAGATAGCTTCGTTTTGGATTTAGAAGCAGATATTTCCCTGTGCTTACTGCTGTTTCTTCCATATGCCGGTAATGGGCTGAAAACGCCTGTTTTGGGACTCTGCAGAGAAAGTGTTTGCAGACTGCTGAATCCACACACGGGTTTAACTCTGGAAGTTGAGTGCACACATTGACAACCGTTCTGTTAGATAGCTGCGTTTTGGATTTAGAAGCAGATATTTCCCTGTGCTTACTGCTGTTTCTTCCATATGCCGGTAATGGGCTGAAAACGCCTCTTTTGGGACTCTGCAGAGAAAGTGTTTGCAGACTGCTGAATCCACACACGGGTTTAACTCTGGAAGTTGAGTGCACACATTGACAACCGTTCTGTTAGATACCTGCGTTTTGGATTTAGAAGCAGATATTTCCCTGTGCTTACTGCTGTTTCTTCCATATGCCGGTAATGGGCTGAAAACCCCTGTTTGGGGACTCTGCAGAGAAAGTGTTTGCAGACTGCTGAATCCACACACGGGTTTAACTCTGGAAGTTGAGTGCACACATTGACAACCGTTCTGTTAGATAGCTGCGTTTTGGATTTAGAAGCAGATATTTCCCTGTGCTTACTGCTGTTTCTTCCATATGCTGGTAAAGGGCTGAAAACGCCTGTTTTGGGACTCTGCAGAGAAAGTGTTTGCAGACTGCTGAATCCACACACGGGTTTAACTCTGGAAGTTGAGTGCACACATTGACAACCGTTCTGTTAGATAGCTGCGTTTTGGATTTAGAAGCAGATATTTCCCTGTGCTTACTGCTGTTTCTTCCATATGCCGGTAATGGGCTGAAAACGCCTGTTTGGGGACTCTGCAGAGAAAGTGTTTGCAGACTGCTGAATCCACACACGGGTTTAACTCTGGAAGTTGAGTGCACACATTGACAACCGTTCTGTTAGATAGCTGCGTTTTGGATTTAGAAGCAGATATTTCCCTGTGCTTACTGCTGTTTCTTTCATATGCCGGTAATGGGCTGAAAACGCCTGTTTTGGGACTCTGCAGAGAAAGTGTTTGCAGACTGCTGAATCCACACACGGGTTTAACTCTGGAAGTTGAGTGCACACATTGACAACCGTTCTGTTAGATAGCTGTGTTTTGGATTTAGAAGCAGATATTTCCCTGTGCTTACTGCCGTTTCTTCCATATGCCGGTAATGGGCTGAAAACGCCTGTTTTGGGACTCTGCAGAGAAAGTGTTTGCAGACTGCTGAATCCACACACGGGTTTAACTCTGGAAGTTGAGTGCACACATTGACAACTGTTCTGTTAGATAGCTGCGTTTTGGATTTAGAAGCAGTTATTTCCCTGTGTTTACTGCCGTTTCTTCCATATGCCGGTAATGGGCTGAAAACGCCTGCTTTGGGACTCTGCAGAGAAGATGTTTGCAGACTGCTGAATCCACACACGGGTTTAACTCTGGAAGTTGAGTGCACACATTGACAACCGTTCTGTTAGATAGCTGCGTTTTGGATTTAGAAGCAGATATTTCCCTGTGCTTACTGCTGTTTCTTCCATATGCCGGAAATGGGCTGAAAACGCCTGTTTGGGGACTCTGCAGAGAAAGTGTTTGCAGACTGCTGAATCCACACACGGGTTTAACTCTGGAAGTTGAGTGCACACATTGACAACCGTTCTGTTAGATAGCTGCGTTTTGGATTTAGAAGCAGATATTTCCCTCTGCTTACTGCTGTTTCTTCCATATGCCGGTAATGGGCTGAAAACGCCTGTTTGGGGACTCTGCAGAGAAAGTCTCTGCAGACTGCTGAATCCACACACGGGTTTAACTCTGGAAGTTGAGTGCACACATTGACAACCGTTCTGTTAGATAGCTGCGTTTTGGATTTAGAAGCAGATATTTCCCTGGGCTTACTGCTGTTTCTTCCATATGCCGGTAATGGGCTGAAAACGCCTGTTTTGGGACTCTGCAGAGAAAGTGTTTGCAGACTCCTGAATCCACACACGGGTTTAACTCTGGAAGTTGAGTGCACACATTGACAACCGTTCTGTTAGATAGCTGCGTTTTGGATTTAGAAGCAGATATTTCCCTGTGCTTACTGCTGTTTCTTCCATATGCCGGTAATGGGCTGAAAACGCCTGTTTTGGGACTCTGCAGAGAAAGTCTCTGCAGACTGCTGAATCCACACACGGGTTTAACTCTGGAAGTTGAGTGCACACATTGACAACCGTTCTGTTAGATAGCTGCGTTTTGGATTTAGAAGCAGATATTTCCCTGTGCTTACTGCTGTTTCTTCCATATGCCGGTAATGGGCTGAAAACGCCTGTTTTGGGACTCTGCAGAGAAAGTCTCTGCAGACTGCTGAATCCACACACGGGTTTAACTCTGGAAGTTGAGTGCACACATTGACAACCGTTCTGTTAGATAGCTGCGTTTTGGATTTAGAAGCAGATATTTCCCTGTGCTTACTGCTGTTTCTTCCATATGCCGGTAATGGGCTGAAAACGCCTGTTTTGGGACTCTGCAGAGAAAGTCTCTGCAGACTGCTGAATCCACACACGGGTTTAACTCTGGAAGTTGAGTGCACACATTGACAACCGTTCTGTTAGATAGCTGCGTTTTGGATTTAGAAGCAGATATTTCCCTGTGCTTACTGCTGTTTCTTCCATATGCCGGTAATGGGCTGAAAACGCCTGTTTTGGGACTCTGCAGAGAAAGTCTCTGCAGACTGCTGAATCCACACACGGGTTTAACTCTGGAAGTTGAGTGCACACATTGACAACCGTTCTGTTAGATAGCTGCGTTTTGGATTTAGAAGCAGATATTTCCCTGTGCTTACTGCTGTTTCTTCCATATGCCGGTAATGGGCTGAAAACGCCTGTTTTGGGACAGTGCAGAGAAAGTCTCTGCAGACTGCTGAATCCACACACAGGTTTAACTCTGGAAGTTGAGTGCACACATTGACAACCGTTCTGTTAGATAGCTGCGTTTTGGATTTAGAAGCAGATATTTCCCTGTGCTTACTGCTGTTTCTTCCATATGCCGGTAATGGGCTGAAAACGCCTGTTTGGGGACTCTGCAGAGAAAGTCTCTGCAGACTGCTGAATCCACACACGGGTTTAACTCTGGAAGTTGAGTGCACACATTGACAACCGTTCTGTTAGATAGCTGCATTTTGGATTTAGAAGCAGATATTTCCCTGTGCTTACTGCTGTTTCTTCCATATGCCGGTAATGGGCTGAAAACGCCTGTTTGGGGACTCTGCAGAGAAAGTCTCTGCAGACTGCTGAATCCACACACGGGTTTAACTCTGGAAGTTGAGTGCACACATTGACAACCGTTCTGTTAGATAGCTGCGTTTTGGATTTAGAAGCAGATATTTCCCTGTGCTTACTGCTGTTTCTTCCATATGCCGGTAATGGGCTGAAAACGCCTGTTTTGGGACTCTGCAGAGAAAGTCTCTGCAGACTGCTGAATCCACACACGGGTTTAACTCTGGAAGTTGAGTGCACACATTGACAACCGTTCTGTTAGATAGCTGCGTTTTGGATTTAGAAGCAGATATTTCCCTGTGCTTACTGCCGTTTCTTCCATATGCCGGTAATGGGCTGAAAACGCCTGTTCTGGGACTCTGCAGAGAAAGTGTTTGCAGACTGCTGAATCCACACATGGGTTTAACTCTGGAAGTTGAGTGCACACATTGACAACCGTTCTGTTAGATAGCTGCGTTTTGGATTTAGAAGCAGTTATTTCCCTGTGTTTACTGCCGTTTCTTCCATATGCCGGTAATGGGCTGAAAACTCCTGCTTTGGGACTCTGCAGAGAAGATGTTTGCAGACTGCTGAATCCACACACGGGTTTAACTCTGGAAGTTGAGTGCACACATTGACAACCGTTCTGTTAGATAGCTGCGTTTTGGATTTAGAAGCAGATATTTCCCTGTGCTTACTGCTGTTTCTTCCATATGCCGGTAATGGGCTGAAAACGCCTGTTTGGGGACTCTGCAGAGAAAGTCTCTGCAGACTGCTGAATCCACACACGGGTTTAACTCTGGAAGTTGAGTGCACACATTGACAACCGTTCTGTTAGATAGCTGCGTTTTGGATTTAGAAGCAGATATTTCCCTCTGCTTACTGCTGTTTCTTCCATATGCCGGTAATGGGCTGAAAACGCCTGTTTGGGGACTCTGCAGAGAAAGTGTTTGCAGACTGCTGAATCCACACACGGGTTTAACTCTGGAAGTTGAGTGCACACATTGACAACCGTTCTGTTAGATAGCTGCGTTTTGGATTTAGAAGCAGATATTTCCCTGGGCTTACTGCTGTTTCTTCCATATGCCGGTAATGGGCTGAAAACGCCTGTTTTGGGACTCTGCAGAGAAAGTCTCTGCAGACTGCTGAATCCACACACGGGTTTAACTCTGGAAGTTGAGTGCACACATTGACAACCGTTCTGTTAGATAGCTGCGTTTTGGATTTAGAAGCAGATATTTCCCTGTGCTTACTGCTGTTTCTTCCATATGCCGGTAATGGGCTGAAAACGCCTGTTTTGGGACTCTGCAGAGAAAGTCTCTGCAGACTGCTGAATCCACACACGGGTTTAACTCTGGAAGTTGAGTGCACACATTGACAACCGTTCTGTTAGATAGCTGCGTTTTGGATTTAGAAGCAGATATTTCCCTGTGCTTACTGCTGTTTCTTCCATATGCCGGTAATGGGCTGAAAACGCCTGTTTTGGGACTCTGCAGAGAAAGTCTCTGCAGACTGCTGAATCCACACACGGGTTTAACTCTGGAAGTTGAGTGCACACATTGACAACCGTTCTGTTAGATAGCTGCGTTTTGGATTTAGAAGCAGATATTTCCCTGTGCTTACTGCTGTTTCTTCCATATGCCGGTAATGGGCTGAAAACGCCTGTTTTGGGACTCTGCAGAGAAAGTCTCTGCAGACTGCTGAATCCACACACGGGTTTAACTCTGGAAGTTGAGTGCACACATTGACAACCGTTCTGTTAGATAGCTGCGTTTTGGATTTAGAAGCAGATATTTCCCTGTGCTTACTGCTGTTTCTTCCATATGCCGGTAATGGGCTGAAAACGCCTGTTTTGGGACTCTGCAGAGAAAGTCTCTGCAGACTGCTGAATCCACACACGGGTTTAACTCTGGAAGTTGAGTGCACACATTGACAACCGTTCTGTTAGATAGCTGTGTTTTGGATTTAGAAGCAGATATTTCCCTGGGCTTACTGCTGTTTCTTCCATATGCCGGTAATGGGCTGAAAACGCCTGTTTTGGGACAGTGCAGAGAAAGTCTCTGCATGCTGCTGAATCCACACACGGGTTTAACTCTGGAAGTTGAGTGCACACATTGACAACCGTTCTGTTAGATAGCTGCGTTTTGGATTTAGAAGCAGATATTTCCCTGTGCTTACTGCTGTTTCTTCCATATGCCGGTAATGGGCTGAAAACGCCTGTTTTGGGACTCTGCAGAGAAAGTCTCTGCAGACTGCTGAATCCACACACGGGTTTAACTCTGGAAGTTGAGTGCACACATTGACAACCGTTCTGTTAGATAGCTGCGTTTTGGATTTAGAAGCAGATATTTCCCTGTGCTTACTGCTGTTTCTTCCATATGCCGGTAATGGGCTGAAAACGCCTGTTTTGGGACAGTGCAGAGAAAGTCTCTGCAGACTGCTGAATCCACACACGGGTTTAACTCTGGAAGTTGAGTGCACACATTGACAACCGTTCTGTTAGATAGCTGCGTTTTGGATTTAGAAGCAGATATTTCCCTGTGCTTACTGCTGTTTCTTCCATATGCCGGTAATGGGCTGAAAACGCCTGTTTGGGGACTCTGCAGAGAAAGTCTCTGCATGCTGCTGAATCCACACACGGGTTTAACTCTGGAAGTTGAGTGTACACATTGACAACCGTTCTGTTAGATAGCTGCGTTTTGGATTTAGAAGCAGATATTTCCCTGTGCTTACTGCTGTTTCTTCCATATGCCTGTAATGGGCTGAAAACGCCTGTTTGGGGACTCTGCAGAGAAAGTCTCTGCAGGCTGCTGAATCCACACACGGGTTTAACTCTGGAAGTTGAGTGCACACATTGACAACCGTTCTGTTAGATAGCTGCGTTTTGGATTTAGAAGCAGATATTTCCCTGTGCTTACTGCTGTTTCTTCCATATGCCGGTAATGGGCTGAAAACGCCTGTTTGGGGACTCTGCAGAGAAAGTCTCTGCAGACTGCTGAATCCACACACGGGTTTAACTCTGGAAGTTGAGTGCACACATTGACAACCGTTCTGTTAGATAGCTGCGTTTTGGATTTAGAAGCAGATATTTCCCTGTGGTTACTGCTGTTTCTTCCATATGCCGGTAATGGGCTGAAAACGTCTGTTTTGGGACTCTGCAGAGAATGTCTCTGCAGACTGCTGAATCCACACACGGGTTTAACTCTGGAAGTTGAGTGCACACATTGACAACCGTTCTGTTAGATAGCTGCGTTTTCGATTTAGAAGCAGATATTTCCCTGTGCTTACTGCTGTTTCTTCCATATGCCGGTAATAGGCTGAAAACGCCTGTTTGGGGACTCTGCAGAGAAAGTCTCTGCAGACTGCTGAATCCACACACGGGTTTAACTCTGGAAGTTGAGTGCACACATTGACAACCGTTCTGTTAGATAGCTGCGTTTTGGATTTAGAAGCAGATATTTCCCTGTGCTTACTGCTGTTTCTTCCATATGCCGGTAATGGGCTGAAAACGCCTGTTTGGGGACTCTGCAGAGAAAGTCTCTGCAGACTGCTGAATCCACACACGGGTTTAACTCTGGAAGTTGAGTGCACACATTGACAACCGTTCTGTTAGATAGCTGCGTTTTGGATTTAGAAGCAGATATTTCCCTGTGCTTACTGCTGTTTCTTCCATATGCCGGTAATGGGCTGAAAACGCCTGTTTTGGGACTCTGCAGAGAAAGTGTTTGCAGACTGCTGAATCCACACACGGGTTTAACTCTGGAAGTTGAGTGCACACATTGACAACCGTTCTGTTAGATAGCTGTGTTTTGGATTTAGAAGCAGATATTTCCCTGTGCTTACTGCCGTTTCTTCCATATGCCGGTAATGGGCTGAAAACGCCTGTTCTGGGACTCTGCAGAGAAAGTGTTTGCAGACTGCTGAATCCACACACGGGTTTAACTCTGGAAGTTGAGTGCACACATTGACAACCGTCCTGTTAGATAGCTGCGTTTTGGATTTAGAAGCAGTTATTTCCCTGTGTTTACTGCCGTTTCTTCCATATGCCGGTAATGGGCTGAAAACGCCTGCTTTGGGACTCTGCAGAGAAGATGTTTGCAGACTGCTGAATCCACACACGGGTTTAACTCTGGAAGTTGAGTGCACACATTGACAACCGTTCTGTTAGATAGCTGCGTTTTGGATTTAGAAGCAGATATTTCCCTGGGCTTACTGCTGTTTCTTCCATATGCCGGTAATGGGCTGAAAACGCCTGTTTTGGGACTCTGCAGAGAAAGTCTCTGCAGACTGCTGAATCCACACACGGGTTTAACTCTGGAAGTTGAGTGCACACATTGACAACCGTTCTGTTAGATAGCTGCGTTTTGGATTTAGAAGCAGATATTTCCCTGTGCTTACTGCTGTTTCTTCCATATGCCGGTAATGGGCTGAAAACGCCTGTTTTGGGACTCTGCAGAGAAAGTCTCTGCAGACTGCTGAATCCACACACGGGTTTAACTCTGGAATTTGAGTGCACACATTGACAACCGTTCTGTTAGATAGCTGCGTTTTGGATTTAGAAGCAGATATTTCCCTGTGCTTACTGCTGTTTCTTCCATATGCCGGTAATGGGCTGAAAACGCCTGTTTTGGGACTCTGCAGAGAAAGTCTCTGCAGACTGCTGAATCCACACACGGGTTTAACTCTGGAAGTTGAGTGCACACATTGACAACCGTTCTGTTAGATAGCTGCGTTTTGGATTTAGAAGCAGATATTTCCCTGTGCTTACTGCTGTTTCTTCCATATGCCGGTAATGGGCTGAAAACGCCTGTTTTGGGACTCTGCAGAGAAAGTCTCTGCAGACTGCTGAATCCACACACGGGTTTAACTCTGGAAGTTGAGTGCACACATTGACAACCGTTCTGTTAGATAGCTGCGTTTTGGATTTAGAAGCAGATATTTCCCTGTGCTTACTGCTGTTTCTTCCATATGCCGGTAATGGGCTGAAAACGCCTGTTTTGGGACTCTGCAGAGAAAGTCTCTGCAGACTGCTGAATCCACACACGGGTTTAACTCTGGAAGTTGAGTGCACACATTGACAACCGTTCTGTTAGATAGCTGCGTTTTGGATTTAGAAGCAGATATTTCCCTGTGCTTACTGCTGTTTCTTCCATATGCCGGTAATGGGCTGAAAACGCCTGTTTTGGGACTCTGCAGAGAAAGTCTCTTCAGACTGCTGAATCCACACACGGGTTTAACTCTGGAAGTTGAGTGCACACATTGACAACCGTTCTGTTAGATAGCTGCGTTTTGGATTTAGAAGCAGATATTTCCCTGTGCTTACTGCTGTTTCTTCCATATGCCGGTAATGGGCTGAAAACGCCTGTTTTGGGACTCTGCAGAGAAAGTCTCTGCAGACTGCTGAATCCACACACGGGTTTAACTCTGGAAGTTGAGTGCACACATTGACAACCGTTCTGTTAGATAGCTGCGTTTTGGATTTAGAAGCAGATATTTCCCTGTGCTTACTGCTGTTTCTTCCATATGCCGGTAATGGGCTGAAAACGCCTGTTTTGGGACAGTGCAGAGAAAGTCTCTGCAGACTGCTGAATCCACACACGGGTTTAACTCTGGAAGTTGAGTGCACACATTGACAACCGTTCTGTTAGATAGCTGCGTTTTGGATTTAGAAGCAGATATTTCCCTGTGCTTACTGCTGTTTCTTCCATATGCCGGTAATGGGCTGAAAACGCCTGTTTGGGGACTCTGCAGAGAAAGTCTCTGCATGCTGCTGAATCCACACACGGGTTTAACTCTGGAAGTTGAGTGCACACATTGACAACCGTTCTGTTAGATAGCTGCGTTTTGGATTTAGAAGCAGATATTTCCCTGTGCTTACTGCTGTTTCTTCCATATGCCGGTAATGGGCTGAAAACGCCTGTTTTGGGACTCTGCAGAGAAAGTCTCTGCAGACTGCTGAATCCACACACGGGTTTAACTCTGGAAGTTGAGTGCACACATTGACAACCGTTCTGTTAGATAGCTGCGTTTTGGATTTAGAAGCAGATATTTCCCTGTGCTTACTGCTGTTTCTTCCATATGCCGGTAATGGGCTGAAAACGCCTGTTTTGGGACAGTGCAGAGAAAGTCTCTGCAGACTGCTGAATCCACACACGGGTTTAACTCTGGAAGTTGAGTGCACACATTGACAACCGTTCTGTTAGATAGCTGCGTTTTGGATTTAGAAGCAGATATTTCCCTGTGCTTACTGCTGTTTCTTCCATATGCCGGTAATGGGCTGAAAACGCCTGTTTGGGGACTCTGCAGAGAAAGTCTCTGCATGCTGCTGAATCCACACACGGGTTTAACTCTGGAAGTTGAGTGCACACATTGACAACCGTTCTGTTAGATAGCTGCGTTTTGGATTTAGAAGCAGATATTTCCCTGTGCTTACTGCTGTTTCTTCCATATGCCTGTAATGGGCTGAAAACGCCTGTTTGGGGACTCTGCAGAGAAAGTCTCTGCAGGCTGCTGAATCCACACACGGGTTTAACTCTGGAAGTTGAGTGCACACATTGACAACCGTTCTGTTAGATAGCTGCGTTTTGGATTTAGAAGCAGATATTTCCCTGTGCTTACTGCTGTTTCTTCCATATGCCGGTAATGGGCTGAAAACGCCTGTTTGGGGACTCTGCAGAGAAAGTCTCTGCAGACTGCTGAATCCACACACGGGTTTAACTCTGGAAGTTGAGTGCACACATTGACAACCGTTCTGTTAGATAGCTGCGTTTTGGATTTAGAAGCAGATATTTCCCTGTGGTTACTGCTGTTTCTTCCATATGCCGGTAATGGGCTGAAAACGCCTGTTTTGGGACTCTGCAGAGAAAGTCTCTGCAGACTGCTGAATCCACACACGGGTTTAACTCTGGAAGTTGAGTGCACACATTGACAACCGTTCTGTTAGATAGCTTCGTTTTGGATTTAGAAGCAGATATTTCCCTGTGCTTACTGCTGTTTCTTCCATATGCCGGTAATGGGCTGAAAACGCCTGTTTGGGGACTCTGCAGAGAAAGTCTCTGCAGACTGCTGAATCCACACACGGGTTTAACTCTGGAAGTTGAGTGCACACATTGACAACCGTTCTGTTAGATAGCTGCGTTTTGGATTTAGAAGCAGATATTTCCCTGTGCTTACTGCTGTTTCTTCCATATGCCGGTAATGGGCTGAAAACGCCTGTTTGGGGACTCTGCAGAGAAAGTCTCTGCAGACTGCTGAATCCACACACGGGTTTAACTCTGGAAGTTGAGTGCACACATTGACAACCGTTCTGTTAGATAGCTGCGTTTTGGATTTAGAAGCAGATATTTCCCTGTGCTTACTGCTGTTTCTTCCATATGCCGGTAATGGGCTGAAAACGCCTGTTTTGGGACTCTGCAGAGAAAGTGTTTGCAGACTGCTGAATCCACACACGGGTTTAACTCTGGAAGTTGAGTGCACACATTGACAACCGTTCTGTTAGATAGCTGTGTTTTGGATTTAGAAGCAGATATTTCCCTGTGCTTACTGCCGTTTCTTCCATATGCCGGTAATGGGCTGAAAACGCCTGTTCTGGGACTCTGCAGAGAAAGTGTTTGCAGACTGCTGAATCCACACACGGGTTTAACTCTGGAAGTTGAGTGCACACATTGACAACCGTTCTGTTAGATAGCTGCGTTTTGGATTTAGAAGCAGATATTTCCCTGTGCTTACTGCTGTTTCTTCCATATGCCGGTAATGGGCTGAAAACGCCTGTTTGGGGACTCTGCAGAGAAAGTCTCTGCATGCTGCTGAATCCACACACGGGTTTAACTCTGGAAGTTGAGTGCACACATTGACAACCGTTCTGTTAGATAGCTGCGTTTTGGATTTAGAAGCAGATATTTCCCTGTGCTTACTGCTGTTTCTTCCATATGCCGGTAATGGGCTGAAAACGCCTGTTTTGGGACTCTGCAGAGAAAGTCTCTGCAGACTGCTGAATCCACACACGGGTTTAACTCTGGAAGTTGAGTGCACACATTGACAACCGTTCTGTTAGATAGCTGCGTTTTGGATTTAGAAGCAGATATTTCCCTGTGCTTACTGCTGTTTCTTCCATATGCCGGTAATGGGCTGAAAACGCCTGTTTTGGGACAGTGCAGAGAAAGTCTCTGCAGACTGCTGAATCCACACACGGGTTTAACTCTGGAAGTTGAGTGCACACATTGACAACCGTTCTGTTAGATAGCTGCGTTTTGGATTTAGAAGCAGATATTTCCCTGTGCTTACTGCTGTTTCTTCCATATGCCGGTAATGGGCTGAAAACGCCTGTTTGGGGACTCTGCAGAGAAAGTCTCTGCATGCTGCTGAATCCACACACGGGTTTAACTCTGGAAGTTGAGTGCACACATTGACAACCGTTCTGTTAGATAGCTGCGTTTTGGATTTAGAAGCAGATATTTCCCTGTGCTTACTGCTGTTTCTTCCATATGCCTGTAATGGGCTGAAAACGCCTGTTTGGGGACTCTGCAGAGAAAGTCTCTGCAGGCTGCTGAATCCACACACGGGTTTAACTCTGGAAGTTGAGTGCACACATTGACAACCGTTCTGTTAGATAGCTGCGTTTTGGATTTAGAAGCAGATATTTCCCTGTGCTTACTGCTGTTTCTTCCATATGCCGGTAATGGGCTGAAAACGCCTGTTTGGGGACTCTGCAGAGAAAGTCTCTGCAGACTGCTGAATCCACACACGGGTTTAACTCTGGAAGTTGAGTGCACACATTGACAACCGTTCTGTTAGATAGCTGCGTTTTGGATTTAGAAGCAGATATTTCCCTGTGGTTACTGCTGTTTCTTCCATATGCCGGTAATGGGCTGAAAACGCCTGTTTTGGGACTCTGCAGAGAAAGTCTCTGCAGACTGCTGAATCCACACACGGGTTTAACTCTGGAAGTTGAGTGCACACATTGACAACCGTTCTGTTAGATAGCTTCGTTTTGGATTTAGAAGCAGATATTTCCCTGTGCTTACTGCTGTTTCTTCCATATGCCGGTAATGGGCTGAAAACGCCTGTTTGGGGACTCTGCAGAGAAAGTCTCTGCAGACTGCTGAATCCACACACGGGTTTAACTCTGGAAGTTGAGTGCACACATTGACAACCGTTCTGTTAGATAGCTGCGTTTTGGATTTAGAAGCAGATATTTCCCTGTGCTTACTGCTGTTTCTTCCATATGCCGGTAATGGGCTGAAAACGCCTGTTTGGGGACTCTGCAGAGAAAGTCTCTGCAGACTGCTGAATCCACACACGGGTTTAACTCTGGAAGTTGAGTGCACACATTGACAACCGTTCTGTTAGATAGCTGCGTTTTGGATTTAGAAGCAGATATTTCCCTGTGCTTACTGCTGTTTCTTCCATATGCCGGTAATGGGCTGAAAACGCCTGTTTTGGGACTCTGCAGAGAAAGTGTTTGCAGACTGCTGAATCCACACACGGGTTTAACTCTGGAAGTTGAGTGTACACATTGACAACCGTTCTGTTAGATAGCTGTGTTTTGGATTTAGAAGCAGATATTTCCCTGTGCTTACTGCCGTTTCTTCCATATGCCGGTAATGGGCTGAAAACGCCTGTTCTGGGACTCTGCAGAGAAAGTGTTTGCAGACTGCTGAATCCACACACGGGTTTAACTCTGGAAGTTGAGTGCACACATTGACAACCGTTCTGTTAGATAGCTGCGTTTTGGATTTAGAAGCAGTTATTTCCCTGTGTTTACTGCCGTTTCTTCCATATGCCGGTAATGGGCTGAAAACGCCTGCTTTGGGACTCTGCAGAGAAGATGTTTGCAGACTGCTGAATCCACACACGGGTTTAACACTGGAAGTTGAGTGCACACATTGACAACCGTTCTGTTAGATAGCTGCGTTTTGGATTTAGAAGCAGATATTTCCCTGGGCTTACTGCTGTTTCTTCCATATGCCGGTAATGGGCTGAAAACGCCTGTTTTGGGACTCTGCAGAGAAAGTCTCTGCAGACTGCTGAATCCACACACGGGTTTAACTCTGGAAGTTGAGTGCACACATTGACAACCGTTCTGTTAGATAGCTGCGTTTTGGATTTAGAAGCAGATATTTCCCTGTGCTTACTGCTGTTTCTTCCATATGCCGGTAATGGGCTGAAAACGCCTGTTTTGGGACTCTGCAGAGAAAGTCTCTGCAGACTGCTGAATCCACACACGGGTTTAACTCTGGAAGTTGAGTGCACACATTGACAACCGTTCTGTTAGATAGCTGCGTTTTGGATTTAGAAGCAGATATTTCCCTGTGCTTACTGCTGTTTCTTCCATATGCCGGTAATGGGCTGAAAACGCCTGTTTTGGGACTCTGCAGAGAAAGTCTCTGCAGACTGCTGAATCCACACACGGGTTTAACTCTGGAAGTTGAGTGCACACATTGACAACCGTTCTGTTAGATAGCTGCGTTTTGGATTTAGAAGCAGATATTTCCCTGTGCTTACTGCTGTTTCTTCCATATGCCGGTAATGGGCTGAAAACGCCTGTTTTGGGACTCTGCAGAGAAAGTCTCTGCAGACTGCTGAATCCACACACGGGTTTAACTCTGGAAGTTGAGTGCACACATTGACAACCGTTCTGTTAGATAGCTGCGTTTTGGATTTAGAAGCAGATATTTCCCTGTGCTTACTGCTGTTTCTTCCATATGCCGGTAATGGGCTGAAAACGCCTGTTTGGGGACTCTGCAGAGAAAGTCTCTGCAGACTGCTGAATCCACACACGGGTTTAACTCTGGAAGTTGAGTGCACACATTGACAACCGTTCTGTTAGATAGCTGCGTTTTGGATTTAGAAGCAGATATTTCCCTGTGCTTACTGCTGTTTCTTCCATATGCCGGTAATGGGCTGAAAACGCCTGTTTTGGGACTCTGCAGAGAAAGTCTCTGCAGACTGCTGAATCCACACACGGGTTTAACTCTGGAAGTTGAGTGCACACATTGACAACCGTTCTGTTAGATAGCTGCGTTTTGGATTTAGAAGCAGATATTTCCCTGTGCTTACTGCTGTTTCTTCCATATGCCGGTAATGGGCTGAAAACGCCTGTTTGGGGACTCTGCAGAGAAAGTCTCTGCAGACTGCTGAATCCACACACGGGTTTAACTCTGGAAGTTGAGTGCACACATTGACAACCGTTCTGTTAGATAGCTGCGTTTTGGATTTAGAAGCAGATATTTCCCTGTGCTTACTGCTGTTTCTTCCATATGCCGGTAATGGGCTGAAAACGCCTGTTTTGGGACAGTGCAGAGAAAGTCTCTGCAGACTGCTGAATCCACACACGGGTTTAACTCTGGAAGTTGAGTGCACACATTGACAACCGTTCTGTTAGATAGCTGCGTTTTGGATTTAGAAGCAGATATTTCCCTGTGCTTACTGCTGTTTCTTCCATATGCCGGTAATGGGCTGAAAACGCCTGTTTGGGGACTCTGCAGAGAAAGTCTCTGCAGACTGCTGAATCCACACACGGGTTTAACTCTGGAAGTTGAGTGCACACATTGACAACCGTTCTGTTAGATAGCTGCGTTTTGGATTTAGAAGCAGATATTTCCCTGTGCTTACTGCTGTTTCTTCCATATGCCGGTAATGGGCTGAAAACGCCTGTTTGGGGACTCTGCAGAGAAAGTCTCTGCAGACTGCTGAATCCACACACGGGTTTAACTCTGGAAGTTGAGTGCACACATTGACAACCGTTCTGTTAGATAGCTGCGTTTTGGATTTAGAAGCAGATATTTCCCTGTGCTTACTGCTGTTTCTTCCATATGCCGGTAATGGGCTGAAAACGCCTGTTTTGGGACTCTGCAGAGAAAGTCTCTGCAGACTGCTGAATCCACACACGGGTTTAACTCTGGAAGTTGAGTGCACACATTGACAACCGTTCTGTTAGATAGCTGCGTTTTGGATTTAGAAGCAGATATTTCCCTGTGCTTACTGCTGTTTCTTCCATATGCCGGTAATGGGCTGAAAACGCCTGTTTGGGGACTCTGCAGAGAAAGTCTCTGCAGACTGCTGAATCCACACACGGGTTTAACTCTGGAAGTTGAGTGCACACATTGACAACCGTTCTGTTAGATAGCTGCGTTTTGGATTTAGAAGCAGATATTTCCCTGTGCTTACTGCTGTTTCTTCCATATGCCGGTAATGGGCTGAAAACGCCTGTTTTGGGACAGTGCAGAGAAAGTCTCTGCAGACTGCTGAATCCACACACGGGTTTAACTCTGGAAGTTGAGTGCACACATTGACAACCGTTCTGTTAGATAGCTGCGTTTTGGATTTAGAAGCAGATATTTCCCTGTGCTTACTGCTGTTTCTTCCATATGCCGGTAATGGGCTGAAAACGCCTGTTTGGGGACTCTGCAGAGAAAGTCTCTGCAGACTGCTGAATCCACACACGGGTTTAACTCTGGAAGTTGAGTGCACACATTGACAACCGTTCTGTTAGATAGCTGCGTTTTGGATTTAGAAGCAGATATTTCCCTGTGCTTACTGCTGTTTCTTCCATATGCCGGTAATGGGCTGAAAACGCCTGTTTTGGGACTCTGCAGAGAAAGTCTCTGCAGACTGCTGAATCCACACACGGGTTTAACTCTGGAAGTTGAGTGCACACATTGACAACCGTTCTGTTAGATAGCTGCGTTTTGGATTTAGAAGCAGATATTTCCCTGTGCTTACTGCTGTTTCTTCCATATGCCGGTAATGGGCTGAAAACGCCTGTTTTGGGACAGTGCAGAGAAAGTCTCTGCAGACTGCTGAATCCACACACGGGTTTAACTCTGGAAGTTGAGTGCACACATTGACAACCGTTCTGTTAGATAGCTGCGTTTTGGATTTAGAAGCAGATATTTCCCTGTGCTTACTGCTGTTTCTTCCATATGCCGGTAATGGGCTGAAAACGCCTGTTTGGGGACTCTGCAGAGAAAGTCTCTGCATGCTGCTGAATCCACACACGGGTTTAACTCTGGAAGTTGAGTGCACACATTGACAACCGTTCTGTTAGATAGCTGCGTTTTGGATTTAGAAGCAGATATTTCCCTGTGCTTACTGCTGTTTCTTCCATATGCCTGTAATGGGCTGAAAACGCCTGTTTGGGGACTCTGCAGAGAAAGTCTCTGCAGGCTGCTGAATCCACACACGGGTTTAACTCTGGAAGTTGAGTGCACTCATTGACAACCGTTCTGTTAGATAGCTGCGTTTTGGATTTAGAAGCAGATATTTCCCTGTGCTTACTGCTGTTTCTTCCATATGCCGGTAATGGGCTGAAAACGCCTGTTTGGGGACTCTGCAGAGAAAGTCTCTGCAGACTGCTGAATCCACACACGGGTTTAACTCTGGAAGTTGAGTGCACACATTGACAACCGTTCTGTTAGATAGCTGCGTTTTGGATTTAGAAGCAGATATTTCCCTGTGGTTACTGCTGTTTCTTCCATATGCCGGTAATGGGCTGAAAACGCCTGTTTTGGGACTCTGCAGAGAAAGTCTCTGCAGACTGCTGAATCCACACACGGGTTTAACTCTGGAAGTTGAGTGCACACATTGACAACCGTTCTGTTAGATAGCTGCGTTTTGTATTTAGAAGCAGATATTTCCCTGTGCTTACTGCTGTTTCTTCCATATGCCGGTAATGGGCTGAAAACGCCTGTTTGGGGACTCTGCAGAGAAAGTCTCTGCAGACTGCTGAATCCACACACGGGTTTAACTCTGGAAGTTGAGTGCACACATTGACAACCGTTCTGTTAGATAGCTGCGTTTTGGATTTAGAAGCAGATATTTCCCTGTGCTTACTGCTGTTTCTTCCATATGCCGGTAATGGGCTGAAAACGCCTGTTTGGGGACTCTGCAGAGAAAGTCTCTGCAGACTGCTGAATCCACACACGGGTTTAACTCTGGAAGTTGAGTGCACACATTGACAACCGTTCTGTTAGATAGCTGCGTTTTGGATTTAGAAGCAGATATTTCCCTGTGCTTACTGCTGTTTCTTCCATATGCCGGTAATGGGCTGAAAACGCCTGTTTTGGGACTCTGCAGAGAAAGTGTTTGCAGACTGCTGAATCCACACACGGGTTTACCTCTGGAAGTTGATTGCACACATTGACAACCGTTCTGTTACATAGCTGCGTTTTGGATTTAGAAGCAGATATTTCCCTGTGCGTACTGCCGTTTCTTCCATATGCCGGTAAAGGGGTTAAAACGCCTGTTTTGGGACTCTGCAGAGAAAGTGTTTGCAGACTGCTGAATCCACACACGGGTTTAACTCTGGAAGTTGAGTGCACACATTGACAACCGTTCTGTTAGGTAGCTGCGTTTTGGATTTAGAAGCAGATGTTTCCCTGTGCTTACTGCTGTTGCTTCCATATGCCGGTAATGGGCTGAAAACGCCTGTTTTGGGACTCTGCAGAGAAAGAGTTTGCAGACTGCTGAATCCACACACCGGTTTAACTCTGGAAGTTGAGTGCACACATTGACAACCGTTCTTTTAGATAGCTGCGTTTTGGATTTAGAATCAGATATTTCCCTATGCTTACAGCTGTTTCTTCCATATGGCGGTAATGGGCTGAAAACGCCTGTTTTGGGACTCTGCAGAGAAAGTCTTTGCAGACTGCTGAATCCACACATGGGTTTAACTCTGGAAGTTGAGTGCACACATTGACAACCGTTCTGTTAGATAGCTGTGTTTTGGATTTAGAAGCAGATATTTCCCTGTGCTTACTGCTGTTTCTTCCATATGCCGGTAATGGGCTGAAAACGCCTGTTTTGGGACTCTGCAGAGAAAGTGTTTGCAGACTGCTGAATCCACACATGGGTTTACCTCTGGAAGTTGAGTGCACACATTGACAACCGTTCTGTTAGATAGCTGCGTTTTGGATTTAGAAGCAGATATTTCCCTGTGCTTACTGCTGTTTCTTCCATATGCCGGTAATGGGCGGAAAATGCCTTTTGGGACTCTGCAGAGAAAGTGTTTGCAGACTGCTGAATCCACACACGGGTTTAACTCTGGAAGTTGAGTGCACACATCGACAACCGTTCTCTTAGATAGCTGCGTTTTGGATTTAGAAGCAGATATTTCCCTGTGCTTACTGCTGTTTCTTCCATATGCCGGTAACGGGCTGAAAAGGCCTCTTTTGGGACTCTGGAGAGAAATTGTTTGCAGACTGCTGAATCCACACACGGGTTTACCTCTGGAAGTTGAGTGCACACATTGACAACCGTTCTGTTAGGTAGCTGCGTTTTGGATTTAGAAGCACATATTTCCCTGTGCTTACTACTGTTTCTTCCATATGCCGGTAATGGGCTGAAAACGCCTGTTTTGGGACTCTGCAGAGAAAGTGTTTGCAGACTGCTGAATCCACACACGGCTTTAACTATGGAAGTTGAGTGCACACATTGACAACCGTTCTGTTAGATAGCTGCGTTTTGGATTTAGAAGCAGATATTTCCCTGTGCTTACTGCTGTTTCTTCCATATGCCGGTAACGGGCTGAAAACGCCTGTTTTGGGACTCTGCAGAGAAAGAGTTTGCAGACTGCTGAATCCACACACGGGTTTAACTCTGGAAGTTGAGTGCACACATTGACAACCGTTCTGTTAGATAGCTGCGTTTTGGATTTAGAAGCAGATATTTCCCTGTGCTTACTGCTGTTACTTCCATATGCCGGTAATGGGCTGAAAACGCCTGTTTTGGGACTATGCAGAGAAAGTGTTTGCAGACTGCTGAATCCACACACGGGTTTAACTCTGGAAGTTGAGTGCACACATTGACAACCGTTCTGTTAGAAAGCTGCGTTTTGGATTTAGAAGCAGATATTTCCCTGTGCTTACTGCTGTTTCTTCCATATGCCGGTAATGGGCTGAAAACGCCTGTTTTGGGACTCTGCAGAGAAAGAGTTTGCAGACTGCTGAATCCACACACCGGTTTAACTCTGGAAGTTGAGTGCACACATTGACAACCGTTCTTTTAGATAGCTGCGTTTTGGATTTAGAAGCAGATATTTCCCTGTGCTTACTGCTGTTTCTTCCATATGGCGGTAAAGGGGTTAAAACGCCTGTTTTGGGACTCTGCAGAGAAAGTGTTTGCAGATTGCTGAATCCACACACGGGTTAAACTCTGGAAGTTGAGTGCACACATTGACAACCGTTCTGTTAGGTAGCTGCGTTTTGGATTTAGAAGCAGATATTTCCCTGTGCTTACTGCTGTTGCTTCCATATGCCGGTAATGGGCTGAAAACGCCTGTTTTGGGACTCTGCAGAGAAAGAGTTTGCAGACTGCTGAATCCACACACGGGTTTAACTCTGGAAGTTGAGTGCACATACTGACAACCGTTCTTTTAGATAGCTGCGTTTTGGATTTAGAATCAGATATTTCCCTATGCTTACTGCTGTTTCTTCCATATGGCGGTAATGGGCTGAAAACGCCTGTTTTGGGACTCTGCAGAGAAAGTGTTTGCAGACTGCTGAATCCACACACGGGTTTAACTATGGAAGTTGAGTGCACACATTGACAACCGTTCTGTTAGATAGCTGCGTTTTGGATTTAGAAGCAGATATTTTCCTGTGCTTACTGCTGTTTCTTCCATATGCCGGTAATGGGCTGAAAACGCCTGTTTTGGGACTCTGCAGAGAAAGTGTTTGCAGACTGCTTAATCCACACACGGGTTTAACTCTGGAAGTTGAGTGCACACATTGACAACCGTTCTGTTAGATAGCTGCGTTTTGCATTTAGAAGCAGATATTTCCCTGTGCTTACTGCTGTTTCTTCCATATGCCGGTAAAGGGCTGAAAACGCCTGTTTTGGGACTCTGCAGAGAAAGTGTTTGCAGACTGCTGAATCTACACAGGGGTTTAACTCTGGAAGTTGAGTGCACACATTGACAACCGTTCTGTTAGATAGCTGCGTTTTGTATTTAGAAGCAGATATTTCCCTGTGCTTACTGCTGTTTCTTCCATATGCCGGTAATGGGCTGAAAACGCCTGTTTGGGGACTCTGCAGAGAAAGTCTCTGCAGACTGCTGAATCCACACACGGGTTTAACTCTGGAAGTTGAGTGCACACATTGACAACCGTTCTGTTAGATAGCTGCGTTTTGGATTTAGAAGCAGATATTTCCCTGTGCTTACTGCTGTTTCTTCCATATGCCGGTAATGGGCTGAAAACGCCTGTTTGGGGACTCTGCAGAGAAAGTCTCTGCAGACTGCTGAATCCACACACGGGTTTAACTCTGGAAGTTGAGTGCACACATTGACAACCGTTCTGTTAGATAGCTGCGTTTTGGATTTAGAAGCAGATATTTCCCTGTGCTTACTGCTGTTTCTTCCATATGCCGGTAATGGGCTGAAAACGCCTGTTTTGGGACTCTGCAGAGAAAGTGTTTGCAGACTGCTGAATCCACACACGGGTTTACCTCTGGAAGTTGATTGCACACATTGACAACCGTTCTGTTACATAGCTGCGTTTTGGATTTAGAAGCAGATATTTCCCTGTGCGTACTGCCGTTTCTTCCATATGCCGGTAAAGGGGTTAAAACGCCTGTTTTGGGACTCTGCAGAGAAAGTGTTTGCAGACTGCTGAATCCACACACGGGTTTAACTCTGGAAGTTGAGTGCACACATTGACAACCGTTCTGTTAGGTAGCTGCGTTTTGGATTTAGAAGCAGATGTTTCCCTGTGCTTACTGCTGTTGCTTCCATATGCCGGTAATGGGCTGAAAACGCCTGTTTTGGGACTCTGCAGAGAAAGAGTTTGCAGACTGCTGAATCCACACACCGGTTTAACTCTGGAAGTTGAGTGCACACATTGACAACCGTTCTTTTAGATAGCTGCGTTTTGGATTTAGAATCAGATATTTCCCTATGCTTACAGCTGTTTCTTCCATATGGCGGTAATGGGCTGAAAACGCCTGTTTTGGGACTCTGCAGAGAAAGTCTTTGCAGACTGCTGAATCCACACATGGGTTTAACTCTGGAAGTTGAGTGCACACATTGACAACCGTTCTGTTAGATAGCTGTGTTTTGGATTTAGAAGCAGATATTTCCCTGTGCTTACTGCTGTTTCTTCCATATGCCGGTAATGGGCTGAAAACGCCTGTTTTGGGACTCTGCAGAGAAAGTGTTTGCAGACTGCTGAATCCACACATGGGTTTACCTCTGGAAGTTGAGTGCACACATTGACAACCGTTCTGTTAGATAGCTGCGTTTTGGATTTAGAAGCAGATATTTCCCTGTGCTTACTGCTGTTTCTTCCATATGCCGGTAATGGGCGGAAAATGCCTTTTGGGACTCTGCAGAGAAAGTGTTTGCAGACTGCTGAATCCACACACGGGTTTAACTCTGGAAGTTGAGTGCACACATCGACAACCGTTCTCTTAGATAGCTGCGTTTTGGATTTAGAAGCAGATATTTCCCTGTGCTTACTGCTGTTTCTTCCATATGCCGGTAACGGGCTGAAAAGGCCTCTTTTGGGACTCTGGAGAGAAATTGTTTGCAGACTGCTGAATCCACACACGGGTTTACCTCTGGAAGTTGAGTGCACACATTGACAACCGTTCTGTTAGGTAGCTGCGTTTTGGATTTAGAAGCACATATTTCCCTGTGCTTACTACTGTTTCTTCCATATGCCGGTAATGGGCTGAAAACGCCTGTTTTGGGACTCTGCAGAGAAAGTGTTTGCAGACTGCTGAATCCACACACGGCTTTAACTATGGAAGTTGAGTGCACACATTGACAACCGTTCTGTTAGATAGCTGCGTTTTGGATTTAGAAGCAGATATTTCCCTGTGCTTACTGCTGTTTCTTCCATATGCCGGTAACGGGCTGAAAACGCCTGTTTTGGGACTCTGCAGAGAAAGAGTTTGCAGACTGCTGAATCCACACACGGGTTTAACTCTGGAAGTTGAGTGCACACATTGACAACCGTTCTGTTAGATAGCTGCGTTTTGGATTTAGAAGCAGATATTTCCCTGTGCTTACTGCTGTTACTTCCATATGCCGGTAATGGGCTGAAAACGCCTGTTTTGGGACTATGCAGAGAAAGTGTTTGCAGACTGCTGAATCCACACACGGGTTTAACTCTGGAAGTTGAGTGCACACATTGACAACCGTTCTGTTAGAAAGCTGCGTTTTGGATTTAGAAGCAGATATTTCCCTGTGCTTACTGCTGTTTCTTCCATATGCCGGTAATGGGCTGAAAACGCCTGTTTTGGGACTCTGCAGAGAAAGAGTTTGCAGACTGCTGAATCCACACACCGGTTTAACTCTGGAAGTTGAGTGCACACATTGACAACCGTTCTTTTAGATAGCTGCGTTTTGGATTTAGAAGCAGATATTTCCCTGTGCTTACTGCTGTTTCTTCCATATGGCGGTAAAGGGGTTAAAACGCCTGTTTTGGGACTCTGCAGAGAAAGTGTTTGCAGATTGCTGAATCCACACACGGGTTAAACTCTGGAAGTTGAGTGCACACATTGACAACCGTTCTGTTAGGTAGCTGCGTTTTGGATTTAGAAGCAGATATTTCCCTGTGCTTACTGCTGTTGCTTCCATATGCCGGTAATGGGCTGAAAACGCCTGTTTTGGGACTCTGCAGAGAAAGAGTTTGCAGACTGCTGAATCCACACACGGGTTTAACTCTGGAAGTTGAGTGCACATACTGACAACCGTTCTTTTAGATAGCTGCGTTTTGGATTTAGAATCAGATATTTCCCTATGCTTACTGCTGTTTCTTCCATATGGCGGTAATGGGCTGAAAACGCCTGTTTTGGGACTCTGCAGAGAAAGTGTTTGCAGACTGCTGAATCCACACACGGGTTTAACTATGGAAGTTGAGTGCACACATTGACAACCGTTCTGTTAGATAGCTGCGTTTTGGATTTAGAAGCAGATATTTTCCTGTGCTTACTGCTGTTTCTTCCATATGCCGGTAATGGGCTGAAAACGCCTGTTTTGGGACTCTGCAGAGAAAGTGTTTGCAGACTGCTTAATCCACACACGGGTTTAACTCTGGAAGTTGAGTGCACACATTGACAACCGTTCTGTTAGATAGCTGCGTTTTGCATTTAGAAGCAGATATTTCCCTGTGCTTACTGCTGTTTCTTCCATATGCCGGTAAAGGGCTGAAAACGCCTGTTTTGGGACTCTGCAGAGAAAGTGTTTGCAGACTGCTGAATCTACACAGGGGTTTAACTCTGGAAGTTGAGTGCACACATTGACAACCGTTCTGTTAGGTAGCTGCGTTTTGGATTTAGAAGCAGATATTACCTGTGCTTACTGCCGTTTCTTCCATATGCCGGTAATGGGCTGAAAACGCCTGTTTTGGGACTCTGCAGAGAAAGTGTTTGCAGACTGCTGAATCCACACCTGGGTTTAACTCTGGAAGTTGAGTGCACACATTGACAACCGTTCTGTTAGATAGCTGCGTTTTGGATTTAGAAGCAGATATTTCCCTGTGCTTACTTCTGTTTCTTCCATATGCCGGTAATGGGCTGAAAACGCCTGTTTTGGGACTCTGCAGAGAAAGTGTTTGCAGACTGCTGAATCCACACACGGGTTTAACTCTGGAAGTTGAGAGCACACATTGACAACCGTTCTGTTAGATAGCTGCGTTTTGGATTTAGAATCAGATATTTCCCTGTGCTTACTGCTGTTTCTTCCATATGCCGGTAATGGGCTGAAAACGCCTGTTTTGGGACTCTGCAGAGAAAGGGTTTCCAGACTGCTGAATCCACACACCGGTTTAACTCTGGAAGTTGAGTGCACACATTGACAACCGTTCTGTTAGATAGCTGCGTTTTGGATTTAGAAGCAGATATTTCCCTGTGCTTACTGCTGTTTCTTCCATATGCCAGTAATGGGCTGAAAACGCCTGTTTTGGGACTCTGCAGAGAAAGTGTTTGCAGACTGCTGAATCCACACACGGGTTTACCTCTGGATGTTGAGTGCACACATTGACAACCTTTCTGTTACATAGCTGCGTTTTGGATTTAGAAGCAGATATTTCCCTGTGCTTACTGCTGTTTCTTCCATATGCCGGTAAAGGGGTTAAAACGCCTGTTTTGGGACTCTGCAGAGAAAGTGTTTGCAGACTGCTGAATCCACACACGGGTTTACCTCTGGAAGTTGATTGCACACATTGACAACCGTTCTGTTAGATAGCTGCGTTTTGGATTTAGAAGCAGATATTTCCCTGTGCTTACTGCTGTTTCTTCCATATGCCGGTAATGGGCTGAAAACGCCTGTTTTGGGACTCTGCAGAGAAAGTGTTTGCAGACTGCTGAATCCACACACGGGTTTAACTCTGGAAGTTGAGAGCACACATTGACAACCGTTCTGTTAGATAGCTGCGTTTTGGATTTAGAATCAGATATTTCCCTGTGCTTACTGCTGTTTCTTCCATATGCCGGTAAAGGGGTTAAAACGCCTGTTTTGGGATTCTGCAGAGAAAGTGTTTCCAGACTGCTGAATCCACACACCGGT
Source organism: Aotus nancymaae (assembly GCF_030222135.1). Classification (NCBI taxonomy): domain Eukaryota; kingdom Metazoa; phylum Chordata; class Mammalia; order Primates; family Aotidae; genus Aotus; species Aotus nancymaae. Next base: position 101,646 of record NW_026989183.1, read on the forward strand.
TTAACTCTGGAAGTTGAGTGCACACATTGACAACCGTTCTGTTAGATAGCTGCGTTTTGGATTTAGAAGCAGATATTTCCCTGTGCTTACTGCTGTTTCTTCCATATGCCGGTAATGGGCTGAAAACGCCTGTTTTGGGACTCTGCAGAGAAAGTGTTTGCAGACTGCTTAATCCACACACGGGTTTAGCGCTGGAAGTTGAGTGCACACATTGACAACCGTTCTGTTAGATAGCTGCGTTTTGCATTTAGAAGCAGATATTTCCCTGTGCTTACTGCTGTTTCTTCCATATGCCGGTAATGGGCTGAAAACGCCTGTTTTGGGACTCTGCAGAGAAAGTGTTTGCAGACTGCTTAATCCACACACGGGTTTAACTCTGGAAGTTGAGTGCACACATTGACAACCGTTCTGTTAGATAGCTGCGTTTTGCATTTAGAAGCAGATATTTCCCTGTGCTTACTGCTGTTTCTTCCATATGCCGGTAATGGGCTGAAAACGCCTGTTTTGGGACTCTGCAGAGAAAGTGTTTGCAGACTGCTGAATCTACACACGGGTTTAACTCTGGAAGTTGAGTGCACACATTGACAACCGTTCTGTTAGGTAGCTGCGTTTTGGATTTAGAAGCAGATATTACCTGTGCTTACTGCCGTTTCTTCCATATGCCGGTAATGGGCTGAAAACGCCTGTTTTGGGACTCTGCAGAGAAAGTGTTTGCAGACTGCTGAATCCACACACGGGTTTAACTCTGGAAGTTGAGTGCACACACTGACAACCGCTCTGTTAGATAGCTGCGTTTTGGATTTAGAAGCAGATATTTCCCTGTGCTTACTGCTGTTTCTTCCATATGCCGGTAATGGGCTGAAAACGCCTGTTTTGGGACTCTGCAGAGAAAGTGTTTGCAGACTGCTGAATCCACACACGGGTTTAACTCTGGAAGTTGAGAGCACACATGGACAACCGTTCTGTTAGATACCTGCGTTTTGGATTTAGAATCAGATATTTCCCTGTGCTTACTGCTGTTTCTTCCATATGCCGGTAATGGGCTGAAAACGCCTGTTTTGGGACTCTGCAGAGAAAGGGTTTCCAGACTGCTGAATCCACACACCGGTTTAACTCTGGAAGTTGAGTGCACACATTGACAACCGTTCTGTTAGATAGCTGCGTTTTGGATTTAGAAGCAGATATTTCCCTGTGCTTACTGCTGTTTCTTCCATATGCCAGTAATGGGCTGAAAACGCCTGTTTTGGGACTCTGCAGAGAAAGTTTTTGCAGACTGCTGAATCCACACACGGGTTTACCTCTGGAAGTTGAGTGCACACATTGACAACCTTTCTGTTACATAGCTGCGTTTTCGATTTAGAAGCAGATATTTCCCTGTGCTTACTGCTGTTTCTTCCATATGCCGGTAAAGGGGTTAAAACGCCTGTTTTGGGACTCTGCAGAGAAAGTGTTTGCAGACTGCTGAATCCACACACGGGTTTACCTCTGGAAGTTGATTGCACACATTGAAAACCGTTCTGTTAGATAGCTGCGTTTTGGATTTAGAAGCAGATATTTCCCTGTGCTTACTGCTGTTTCTTCCATATGCCGGTAATGGGCTGAAAACGCCTGTTTTGGGACTCTGCAGAGAAAGTGTTTGCAGACTGCTTAATCCACACACGGGTTTAACTCTGGAAGTTGAGAGCACACATTGACAACCGTTCTGTTAGATAGCTGCGTTTTGGATTTAGAATCAGATATTTCCCTGTGCTTACTGCTGTTTCTTCCATATGCCGGTAAAGGGCTGAAAACGCCTGTTTTGGGATTCTGCAGAGAAAGTGTTTCCAGACTGCTGAATCCACACACCGGTTTAACTCTGGAAGTTGAGTGCACACATTGACAACCGTTCTGTTAAGTAGCTGCATTTTGGATTTAGAAGCAGATATTTCCCTGTGCTTACTGCTGTTTCTTCCATATGCCGGTAATGGGCTGAAAACGCCTGTTTTGGGACTCTGCAGAGAAAGTGTTTGCAGACTGCTGAATCCACACACGGATTTAACTCTGGAAGTTGAGTACACACATTGAAAACCCTTCTGTTAGATTGCCGCGTTTTGGATTTAGAAGCAGATATTTCCCTGTACTTACTGCTGTTTCTTCCATATGCTGGTAATGGGCTGAAAACGCCTGTTTTGGGACTCTGCAGAGAAAGTGTTTGCAGACTGCTGAATCCACACACGGGTTTAACTCTGGAAGTTGAGTGCACACATTGACAACCGTTCTGTTAGATAGCTGCGTTTTGGATTTAGAAGCAGATATTTCCCTGTGCTTACTGCTGTTTCTTCCATATGCCGGTAATGGGCTGAAAACGCCTGTTTTGGGACTCTGCAGAGAAAGTGTTTGCAGACTACAGAATCCACACACGGGTTTAACTTTGGAAGTTGAGTGCACACATTGACAACCGTCCTGTTAGATAGGTGAGTTTTGGATTTAGAAGCAGATATTTACCTGTGCTTACTGCTGTTTCTTCTATATGCCGGTTAGGGGCTGAAAACGCCTGTTTTGGGACTCTGCAGAGAAAGTGTTTGCAGACTGTTGAATCCACACACGGGTTTATCTCTGGAAGTTGAGTGCACACATTGACAACCGTTCTGTTAGATAGCTGCGTTTTGGATTTAGAAGCACATATTTCCCTGTGCTTACTGCTGTTTCTTTCATATGCCGGTAATGGGCTGAAAACGCCTGTTTTGGGACTCTGCAGAGAAAGTGTTTGCAGACTGCTGAATCCACACACGGGTTGAACTCTGGAAGTTGAGTGCACACATTGACAACCGTTCTGTTAGGTAGCTGCGTTTTGGATTTAGAAGCAGATATTTCCCTGTGCTTACTGCTGTTTCTTCCATATGCCGGTATTGGGCTGAAAACGCCTGTTTTGGGACTCGGCAGAGAAAGTGTTTGTAGACTGCTGAATCCACACACGGGTTTACCTCTGGAAGTTGAGTGCACACATTGACAACCGTTTTGTTAGATAGCTGCATTTTGGATTTGGAAGCAGATATTTCCCTGTGCTTACTGCTGTTTCTTCCATATGCCGGTAATGGGCTGAAAACGTCTGTTGGGACTCTGCAGAGAAAGTGTTTGCAGACTGCTGATTCCACACACGGGTTTAACTCTGGAAGTTGAGTGCACACATCGACAACCGTTCTGTTAGATAGCTGCGTTTTGGATTTAGAAGCAGATATTTCCCTGTGCTTACTGCTGTTTCTTCCTTATACCGGTAACGGGCTGAAAAGATCTGTTTTGGGACTCTGGAGAGAAAATGTTTGCAGACTGCTGAATCCACACACGGGTTTAAATCTGGAAGTTGAGTGCACACATTGACAACCATTCTGTTAGGTAGCTGCACTTTGGATTTAGAAGCAGATATTTCCCTGTGCTTACTGCTGTTTCTTCCATATGCCGGTAATGGGCTGAAAACGCCTGTTTTGGGACTCTGCAGAGAAAGTGTTTGCAGACTGCTGAATCCACATACGGGTTTACCTCTGGAAGTTGAGTGCACACATTGACAACCGTTCTGTTAGGTAGCTGCGTTTTGGATTTAGAAGCAGATATTTCCCTGTGCTTACTGCTGTTTCTTCCATATGCCGGTAATGGGCTGAAAACGCCTGTTTTGGGACTCTGCAGAGAAAGTGTTTGCAGACTGCTGAATCCACACATGGGTTTACCTCTGGAAGTTGAGTGCACACATTGACAACCGTTCTGTTAGATAGCTGCGTTTTGGATTTAGAAGCAGATATTTCCCTGTGCTTACTGCTGTTTCTTCCATATGCCGGTAATGGGCGGAAAATGCCTTTTGGGACTCTGCAGAGAAAGTGTTTGCAGACTGCTGAATCCAAACACGGGTTTAACTCTGGAAGTTGAGTGCACACATTGACAACCGTTCTGTTAGGTAGCTGCGTTTTGGATTTAGAAGCAGATATTTCCCTGTGCTTACTACTGTTTCCTCCATATGCCGGTAACGGGCTGAAAAGGCCTCTTTTGGGACTCTGGAGAGAAATTGTTTGCAGACTGCTGAATCCACACACGGGTTTACCTCTGGAAGTTGAGTGCACACATTGACAACCGTTCTGTTAGGTAGCTGCGTTTTGGATTTAGAAGCAGATATTTCCCTGTGCTTACTGCTGTTTCTTCCATATGCCGGTAATGGGCTGAAAACGCCTGTTTTGGGACTCTGCAGAGAAAGTGTTTGCAGACTGCTGAATCCACACACGGCTTTAACTATGGAAGTTGAGTGCACACATTGACAACCGTTCTGTTAGATAGCTGCGTTTTGGATTTAGAAGCAGATATTTCCCTGTGCTTACTGCTGTTTCTTCCATATGCCGGTAACGGGCTGAAAACGCCTGTTTTGGGACTCTGCAGAGAAAGAGTTTGCAGACTGCTGAATCCACACACGGGTTTAACTCTGGAAGTTGAGTGCACACATTGACAACCGTTCTGTTAGATAGCTGCGTTTTGGATTTATAAGCAGATATTTCCCTGTGCTTACTGCTGTTTCTTCCATATGCCGGTAATGGGCTGAAAACGCCTGTTTCGGGACTCTGCAGAGAAAGTGTTTGCAGACTGCTGAATCCACACAAGGGTTTAACTCTGGAAGTTGAGGGCACACATTGACAACCGTTCTGTTAGATAGCTGCGTTTTGGATTTAGAAGCAGATATTTCCCTGTGCTTACTGCTGTTTCTTCCATATGCCGGTAATGGGCTGAAAACGCCTGTTTCGGGACTCTGCAGAGAAAGTGTTTGCAGACTGCTGAATCCACACAAGGGTTTAACTCTGGAAGTTGAGGGCACACATTGACAACCGTTCTGTTAGATAGCTGCGTTTTGGATTTAGAAGCAGATATTTCCCTGTGCTTACTGCTGTTTCTTCCATATGCCGGTAATGGGCTGAAAACGCCTGTTTTGGGACTCTGCAGAGAAAGTGTTTGCAGACTGCTGAATCCACACACGGGTTTAACTCTGGAAGTTGAGAGCACACATTGACAACCGTTCTGTTAGATAGCTGCGTTTTGGATTTAGAATCAGATATTTCCCTGTGCTTACTGCTGTTTCTTCCATATGGCGGTAATGGGCTGAAAACGCCTGTTTTGGGACTCTGCAGAGAAAGTGTTTGCAGACTGCTGACTCCACACACGGGTTTACCTCTGGAAATTGAGTGCACACATTGACAACCGTTCTGTTAGATAGCTGCGTTTTTGATTTAGAAGCAGGTATTTCCCTGTGCTTACTGCTGTTTCTTCCATATGCCGGTAACGGGCTAAAAAGGCCTGTTTTGGGACTCTGGAGAGAAAGTGCTTGCAGACTGCTGAATTCACACACGAGTTTACCTCTGGAAGTTGATTGCACACATTGACAACCGTTCTGTTACATAGCTGCGTTTTGGATTTAGAAGCAGATATTTCCCTGTGCTTACTGCTGTTTCTTCCATATGCCGGTAAAGGGGTTAAAACGCCTGTTTTGGGACTCTGCAGAGAAAGTGTTTGCAGACTGCTGAATCCACACACGGGTTTAACTCTGGAAGTTGAGTGCACACATTGACAACCGTTCTGTTAGGGAGCTGCATTTTGGATTTAGAAGCAGATGTTTCCCTGTGCTTACTGCTGTTGCTTCCATATGCCGGTAATGGGCTGAAAACGCCTGTTTTGGGACTCTGCAGAGAAAGTGTTTGCAGACTGCTGAATCCACACACGGGTTTAACTCTGGAAGTTGAGTGCACACATTGACAACCGTTCTGTTAGATAGCTGCGTTTTGGATTTAGAAGCAGATTTTTCCCTGTGCTTACTGCTGTTTCTTCCATATGCCGGTAACGGGCTGAAAAGGCCTCTTTTGGGACTCTGGAGAGAAAGTGTTTGCAGACGGCTGAATACACACACGGGTTAAATCTGGAAGTTGAGGGCACACATTGACAATCGTTCTGTTAGGTAGCTGCATTTTGGATTTAGAAACAGATATTTCCCTGTGCTTACTGCTGTTTCTTCCATATGCCGGTAATGGGCTGAAAACGCCTGTTTTGGGACTCTGCAGAGAAAGTGTTTGAAGACTGCTGAATCCACACACGGGTTGAACTCTGGAAGTTGAGTGCACACATTGACAACCGTTCTGTTAGATAGCTGCGTTTTGGATTTAGAAGCAGATATTTCCCTGTGCTTACTGCTGTTTCCTCCATATGCCGGTAATGGGCTGAAAACGCCTGTTTTGGGACTCTGCAGAGAAAGTGTTTGCAGACTGCTGAATCCACACACTGGATTACCTCTGGAATTTGAGTGCACACATTGACAACCGTTCTGTTAGATAGCTGCGTTTTGGATTTAGAAGCACATATTTCCCTGTGCTTACTGCTGTTTCTTCCATATGCCGGTAATGGGCTGAAAACGCCTGTTTTGGGACTCTGCAGAGAAAGAGTTTGCAGACTGCTGAATCCACACACGGGTTTAACTGTGGAAGTTGAGTGCACACATTGACAACCGTTTTGATAGGTAGCTGCGTTTTGGATTTAGAAGCAGATATTTCCCTGTGCTTACTGCTGTTTCTTCCATATGCCGGTAATGGGCTGAAAACGCCTGTTTTGGGACTCTGCAGAGAAAGTGTTTGCAGACTGCTGAATCCACACACGGGTTTAACTCTGGAAGTTGAGTGCACACATCGACAACCGTTCTGTTAGATAGCTGCGTTTTGGATTTAGAAGCAGATATTTCCCTGTGCTTACTGCTGTTTCTTCCATATACCGGTAATGGGCTGAAAACACCTGTTTGGGGACTCTGCAGAGAAAGAGTTTGCAGACTGCAGAATCCACACCCAGGTTTAACTCTGGAAGTTGAGTGCACACTTTGACAACCGTTCTGTTAGATAGCTGCGTTTTGGATTTAGAAGCAGATATTTCCCTGTGCTTACTGCTGTTTCTTCCATATGCCGGTAATGGGCTGAAAACGCCTGTTTTGGGACTCTGCAGAGAAAGAGTTTGCAGACTGCTGAATCCAAACACCGGTTTAACTCTGGAAGTTGAGTGCACACATTGACAACCGTTCTGTTAGATTGCTGCGTTTTGGATTTAGAAGCAGATATTTCCCTGTGCTTACTGCTGTTTCTTCCATATGGCGGTAATGGGCTGAAAACACCTGTTTTGGGACTCTGCAGAGAAAGTGTTTGCAGACTGCTGAATCCACACATGGGTTTAACTCTGGAAGTTGAGTGCACACATTGACAACCGTTCTGTTAGATAGCTGCGTTTTGGATTTAGAAGCAGATATTTCCCTGTGCTTACTGCTGTTTCTTCCATATGCCGGTAATGGGCTGAAAAGGCCTGTTTTGGGACTCTGGAGAGAAAGTGTTTGCAGACTGCTGAATCCACACACGGGTTTAAATCTGGAAGTTGAGTGTACACATTGACACCCGTTCTGTTAGGTAGCTGCATTTTGGATTTAGAGGCAGATATTTCCCTGTGCTTACTGCTGTTTCTTCCATATGCCGGTAATGGGCTGAAAACGCCTGTTTTGGGACTCTGCAGAGAAAGTGTTTGCAGACTACTGAATCCACACACGTGTTTACCTCTGGAAGTTGAGTGCACACATTGACAACCGTTCTGTTAGATAGCTGCGTTTTGGATTTAGAAGCACATATTTCCCTGTGCTTACTGCTGTTTCTTCCATATGCCGGTAATGGGCTGAAAACGCCTGTTTTGGGACTCTGCAGAGAAAGAGTTTGCAGACTGCTGAATCCACACACGGGTTTAACTCTGGAAGTTGAGTGCACACATTGACAACCGTTCTGTTAGATAGCTGCGTTTTGGATTTAGAAGCAGATATTTCCCTGTGCTTACTGCTGTTTCTTCCATATGCCGGTAATGGGCTGAAAACGCCTGTTTTGGGACTCTGCAGAGAAAGAGTTTGCAGATGCTGAATCCACACACGGGTTTAACTCTGGAAGTTGAGTGCACACATTGACAACCGTTCTGTTAGATAGCTGCGTTTTGGATTTAGAAGCAGATGTTTCCTGTGCTTACTGCTGTTTCTTCCGTATGCCGGTAATGGGCTGGAAACGCCTGTTTTGGGACTCTGCAGAGAAAGTGTTTGCAGACTGCTGAATCCACACACGGGTTTAACTCTGGAAGTTGAGTGCACACATTGACGACCGTTCTGTTAGGTAGCTGCGTTTTGGATTTAGAAGCAGATATTTCCTGTGCTTACTGCTGTTTCTTCCATATGCCAGTAATGGGCTGAAAACGCCTGTTTTGGGACTCTGCAGAGAAAGTGTTTGCAGACTGCTGAATCCACACACGGCTTTATCTCTGGAAGTTGAGTGCACACGTTGACAACGGTTCTGTTAGATAGCTGCGTTTGGATTTAGAAGCAGATATTTCCCTGTGCTTACTGCTGTTTCTTCCATATGGCGGTAATGGGCTGAAAACGCCTGTTTTGGGACTCTGCAGAGAAAGTGTTTGCAGACTGCTGAATCCACACACGGGTTTAACTCCGGAAGTTGAGTGCACACATTGACAACCGCCCGTTAGATAGCTCCCTTTTGGATTTAGAAGCAGATATTTCCCTGTGCTTACTGCTGTTTCTTCTATATGCCGGTAATGGGCTGAAAACGCCTGTTTTGGGACTCTGCAGAGAAAGAGTTTGCAGACTGCTGAATCCAAACACGGGTTTAACTCTGGAAGTTGAGTGCACACATTGACAACCGTTCTGTTAGGTAGCTGCGTTTTGGATTTAGAAGCAGATATTTCCCTGTGCTTACTGCTGTTTCTTCCATATGCCGGGTAATGGGCTGAAAACGCCTGTTTTGGGACTCTGCAGAGAAAGTGTTTGCAGACTGCTGAATCCACACCGGTTTTATCTCTGGAAGTTGAGTGCACACGTTGACAACGGTTCTGTTAGATAGCTGCGTTTTGGATTTAGAAGCAGATATTTCCCTGTGCTTACTGCTGTTTCTTCCATATGGCGGTAATGGGCTGAAAACGCCTGTTTGGGACTCTGCAGAGAAAGTGTTTGCAGACTGCTGAATCCACACACGGGTTTAACTCTGGAAGTTGAGTGCACACATTGACAACCGTCCCGTTAGATAGCTGCCTTTTGGATTTAGAAGCAGATATTTCCCTGTGCTTACTGCTGTTTCTTTCATATGCCGGTAATGGCTGAAAACGCCTGTTTTGTAACTCTGCAGAGAAAGCGTTTGCAGACTGCTCAATCCACACACGGGTTTAACTCTGGAAGTTGAGTGCACACATTGACAACCGTTCTGTTAGGTAGCTGCATTTTGGATTTAGAAGCAGATGTTTCCTGTGCTTACTGCTGTTTCTTCCGTATGCCGGTAATGGGCTGAAACGCCTGTTTTGGGACTCTGCAGCGAAACTCTTTGCAGACTGCTGAATTCACACAAGGGTTTAACTCTGGAAGTTGAGTGCACACATTGAAAACCGTTCTGTTAGATAGCTGCGGTTTGGATTTAGAAGCAGATATTTCCTGTGCTTACTGCTGTTTCTTCCATATGGCGGTAATGGGCTGAAAACGCCTGTTTTGGGACTCTGCAGAGAAAGTGTTTGCAGACTGCTGACTCCACACACGGGTTTACCTCTGGAAATTGAGTGCACACATTGACAACCGTTCTGTTAGATAGCTGCGTTTTGGATTTAGAAGCAGGTATTTCCCGTGCTTACTGCTGTTTCTTCCATATGCCGGTAACGGGCTGAAAAGGCCTGTTTTGGGACTCTGGAGAGAAAGTGTTTGCAGACTGCTGAATTCACACACGGGTTTACCTCTGGAAGTTGATTGCACACATTGACAACCGTTCTGTTACATAGCTGCGTTTTGGATTTAGAAGCAGATATTTCCCTGTGCTTACTGCTGTTTCTTCCATATGCCGGTAAAGGGGTTAAAACGCCTGTTTTGGGACTCTGCAGAGAAAGTGTTTGCAGACTGCTGAATCCACACACGGGTTTAACTCTGGAAGTTGAGTGCACACATTGACAACCGTTCTGTTAGGTAGCTGCGTTTTGGATTTAGAAGCAGATGTTTCCCTGTGCTTACTGCTGTTGCTTCCATATGCCGGTAATGGGCTGAAAACGCCTGTTTTGGGACTCTGCAGAGAAAGAGTTTGCAGACTGCTGAATCCACACACCGGTTTAACTCTGGAAGTTGAGTGCACACATTGACAACCGTTCTTTTAGATTGCTGCGTTTTGGATTTAGAATCAGATATTTCCCTATGCTTACTGCTGTTTCTTCCATATGGCGGTAATGGGCTGAAAACGCCTGTTTTGGGACTCTGCAGAGAAAGTGTTTGCAGACTGCTGTATCCACACATGGGTTTAACTCTGGAAGTTGAGTGCACACATTGACAACCGTTCTGTTAGATAGCTGCGTTTTGGATTTAGAAGCAGATATTTCCCTGTGCTTACTGCTGTTTCTTCCATATGCCGGTAATGGGCTGAAAACGCCTGTTTTGGGACTCTGCAGAGAAAGTGTTTGCAGACTGCTTAATCCACACACGGGTTTAACTCTGGAAGTTGAGTGCACACATTGACAACCGTTCTGTTAGATAGCTGCGTTTTGCATTTAGAAGCAGATATTTCCCTGTGCTTACTGCTGTTTCTTCCATATGCCGGTAATGGGCTGAAAACGCCTGTTCTGGGACTCTGCAGAGAAAGTGTTTGCAGACTGCTGAATCTACACACGGGTTTACCTCTGGAAGTTGTGTGCACACATTGACAACCGTTCTGTTAGGTAGCTGCATTTTGGATTTAGAAGCAGATATTACCCTGTGCTTACTGCCGTTTCTTCCATATGCCGGTAATGGGCTGAAAACGCCTGTTTTGGGACTCTGCAGAGAAAGTGTTTGCAGACTGCTGAATCCACACATGGGTTTAACTCTGGAAGTTGAGTGCACACATTGACAACCGTTCTGTTAGATAGCTGCGTTTTGGATTTAGAAGCAGATATTTCCCTGTGCTTACTGCTGTTTCTTCCATATGCAGGTAATGGGCTGAAAACGCCTGTTTTGGGATTCTGCAGAGAAAGTGTTTGCAGACTGCTGAATCCACACACGGGTTTAACTCTGGAAGTTGAGTGCACACATTGACAACCGTTCTGTTAGATAGCTGCGTTTTGGATTTAGAATCAGATATTTCCCTGTGCTTACTGCTGTTTCTTCCATATGCCGGTAATGGGCTGAAAACGCCTATTTTGGGATTCTGTAGAGAAAGTGTTTCCAGACTGCTGAATCCACACACCGGTTTAACTCTGGAAGTTGAGTGCACACATTGACAACCGTTCTGTTAGATAGCTGCGTTTTGGATTTAGAAGCAGATTTTTCCCTGTGCTTACTGCTGTTTCTTCCATATGCCGGTAACGGGCTGAAAAGACCTGTTTTGGGACTCTGGAGAGAAAGTGTTTGCAGACTGCTGAATACACACACGGGTTAAATCTGGAAGTTGAGGGCACACATTGACAACCGTTCTGTTAGGTAGCTGCATTTTGGATTTAGAAGCAGATATTTCCCTGTGCTTACTGCTGTTTCTTCCATATGCCGGTAATGGGCTGAAAACGCCTGTTTTGGGACTCTGCAGAGAAAGTGTTTGCAGACTGCTGAATCCACACACGGGTTGAACTCTGTAAGTTGAGTGCACACATTGACAACCGTTCTGTTAGATAGCTGCGTTTTGGATTTAGAAGCAGATATTTCCCTGTGCTTACTGCTGTTTCTTCCATATGCCGGTAATGGGCTGAAAACGCCTGTTTTGGGACTCTGCAGAGAAAGTGTTTGCAGACTGCTGAATCCACACACTGGATTACCTCTGGAATTTGAGTGCACACATTGACAACCGTTCTGTTAGATAGCTGCGTTTTGGATTTAGAAGCACATATTTCCCTGTGCTTACTGCTGTTTCTTCCATATGCCGGTAATGGGCTGAAAACGCCTGTTTTGGGACTCTGCAGAGAAAGAGTTTGCAGACTGCTGAATCCACACACGGGTTTTACTCTGGAAGTTGAGTGCACACATTGACAACCGTTCTGTTAGGTAGCTGCGTTTTGTATTTAGAAGCAGATAAGTCCCTGTGCTTACTGCTGTTTCTTCCATATGCCGGTAATGCGCTGAAAACGCCTGTTTTGGGACTCTGCAGAGAAAGTGTTTGCAGACTGCTGAATCCACACACGGGTTTAACTCTGGAAGTTGAGTGCACACATTGACAACCGTTCTGTTAGATAGCTGCGTTTTGGATTTAGAAGCAGATATTTCCCTGTGCTTACTGCTGTTTCTTCCATATGCTGGTAATGGGCTGAAAACGCCTGTTTTGGGACTCTGCAGAGAAAGAGTTTGCAGACTGTTGAATCCACACACGGGTTGAACTCTGGAAGTTGAGTGCACACATTGACAACCGTTCTGTTAGGTAGCTGCATTTTGGATTTAGAAGCAGATATTTCCCTGTGCTTACTGCTGTTTCTTCCATATGCAGGTAAAGGGCTGAAAACGCCTGTTTTGGGACTCTGCAGAGAAAGTGTTTGCAGACTGCTGAATCCACACACGGTTTTACCTCTGGAAGTTGAGTGCACACATTGACAACCGTTCTGTTAGATAGCTGCGTTTTGGATTTAGAAGCAGATATTTCCCTGTGCTTACTGCTGTTTCTTCTATATGCCGGTAAAGGGGTTAAAACGCCTGTTTTGGGACTCTGCAGAGACAGTGTTTGCAGACTGTTGAATCCACACACGGGTTTAACTGTGGAAGTTGAGTGCACACATTGACAACCGTTCTGTTAGGTAGCTGCGTTTTGGATTTAGAAGCAGATATTTCCCTGTGCTTACTGCTGTTTCTTCCATATGGCGGTAATGGGCTGAAAACGCCTGTTTTAGGACTCTGCAGAGAAAGTGTTTGCAGACTGCTCAATCCACAAACGGGTTTACCTCTGGAAGTTGAGTGCACACATTGACAACCGTTTTGTTAGATAGCTGCGTTTTGGATTTAGAAGCAGATATTTCCCTGTGCTTACTGCTGTTTCTTCCATATGCCGGTAATGGGCTGAAAACGTCTGTTGGGACTCTGCAGAGAAAGTGTTTGCAGACTGCTGAATCCACACACGGGTTTAACTCTGGAAGCTGAGTGCACACATCGACAACCGTTCTGTTAGATAGCTGCGTTTTGGATTTAGAAGCAGATATTTCCCTGTGCTTACTGCTGTTTCTTCCATATGCCGGTAACGGGCTGAAAAGGCCTGTTTTGGGACTCTGGAGAGAAAGTGTTTGCAGACTGCTGAATCCACACACGGGTTTAAATCTGGAAGTTGAGTGCACACATTGACAACCGTTCTGTTACGTAGCTGCATTTTGGATTTAGAAGCAGATATTTCCCTGTGCTTACTGCTGTTTCTTCCATATGCCGGTAATGGGCTGAAAACGCCTGTTTTGGGACTCTGCAGAGAAAGTGTTTGCAGACTGCTGAATCCACACACGGTTTTACCTCTGGAAGTTGAGTGCACACATTGACAACCGTTCTGATAGATAGCTGCGTTTTGGATTTAGAAGCAGATGTTTCCCTGTGCTTACTGCTGTTTCTTCCATATGCCGGTAATGGGCTGAAAACGCCTGTTTTGGGACTCTGCACAGAAAGTGTTTGCAGACTGCTGAGTCCACACACGGTTTTACCTCTGGAAGTTGAGTGCACACATTGACAACCGTTCTGATAGATAGCTGCGTTTTGGATTTAGAAGCAAATATTTCCCTGTGCTTACTGCTGTTTCTTCCGTATGCCGGTAATGGGCTGAAAACGCCTGTTGTGGGACTCTGCAGAGAAAGTGATTGCAGACTGCTGAATCCACACACGGGTTGAACTCTGGAAATTGAGTGCACACATTGACAACCGTTCTGTTGGATACCTGCGTTTTGGATTAAGAAGCAGATATTTCCCTGTGCCTACTGCTGTTTCTTCCATATGCCGGTAATGGGCTGAAAACGCCTGTTTTGGGACTCTGCAGAGAAAGTCTTTGCAGACTGCTGAATCCACACACGGGTTTACCTCTGGAATTTCAGTGCACACATTGACGACCGTCCTGTTAGATAGCTGCGTTTTGGATTTAGAAGCAGATATTTCCCTGTGCTTACTGCTGTTTCTTCCATATGCCGGAAATGGGCTGAAAACGCATGTTTTGGGACTCTGCAGAGAAAGAGTTTGCAGACTGCTGAATCCAAACACCGGTTTAACTCTGGAAGTTGAGTGCACACATTGACAACCGTTCTGTTAGATAGCTGCGTTTTGGATTTAGAAGCAGATATTTCCCTGTGCTTACTGCTGTTTCTTCCATATGGCGGTAATGGGCTGAAAACGCCTTTTTTGGGACTCTGCAGAGAAAGTCTTTGCAGTATGCTGAATCCACACACGGGTTGAACTCTGGAAGTTGAGTGCACACATTGACAACCGTTCTGTTAGATAGCTGCGTTTTGGATTTAGAAGCAGATATTTCCCTGTGCTTACTGCTGTTTCTTCCATATGCCGGTAATGGGCTGAAAACGCCTGTTTTGGGACTCTGGAGAGAAAGTGTTTGCAGACTGCTGAATCCACTCACGGGTTTAAATCTGGAAGTTGAGTGCACACATTGACAACCGTTCTGTTAGGTAGCTGCATTTTGGATTTAGAAGCAGATATTTCCCTGTGCTTACTGCTGTTTCTTCCATATGCCGGTAATGGGCTGAAAACGCCTGTTTTGGGACTCTGCAGAGAAAGTGTTTGCAGACTGCTGAATCCACACACGGGTTGAACTCTGGAAGTTGAGTGCACACATTGACAACCGTTCTGTTAGGTAGCTGCGTTTTGGATTTAGAAGCAGATATTTCTCTGGGCTTACTGCTATTTCTTCCATATGCCGGTAATGGGCTGAAAACGCCTGTTTTGGGACTCTGCAGAGAAAGTGTTTGCAGACTGCTGAATCCACACACGGCAAAACTCTGGAAGTTGAGTGCACATGTTGACAACGGTTCTGTTAGATAGCTGCGTTTTGGAATTAGAAGCAGATATTTCCCTGTGCTTACTGCTGTTTCTTCCATATGCCGGTAATGGGCTGAAAACGCCTGTTTTGGGACTCTGCAGAGAAAGAGTTTGAAGACTGCTGAATCCACACACGGGTTTAACTCTGGAAGTTGAGTGCACACATTGACAACCGTTCTGTTAGATAGCTGCGTTTTGGATTTAGAAGCAGATATTTCCCTGTGCTTACTGCTGTTTCTTCCTTATGCCGGTAATGGGCTGAAAACGCCTGTTTTGGGACTCTGCAGAGAAAGTGTTTGCAGACTGCTGAATCCACACATGGGTTTAACTCTGGAAGTTGAGTGCACACATTGACAACCGTTCTGTTAGATAGCTGCGTTTTGGATTTAGAAGCAGATATTTCCCTGTCCTACTGCTGTTTCTTCCATATGGCGGTAATGGGCTGAAAACGCCTGTTTTGGGACTCTGCAGAGAAAGTGTTTGCAGACTGCTGAATCCACACACGGGTTTAACTCTGGAAGTTGAGTGCACACATTGACAACCGTTCTGTTAGGTAGCTGCGTTTTGGATTTAGAAGCAGATATTTCCCTGTGCTTACTGCTGTTTCTTCCATATGCCGGTAATGGGCTGAAAACGCCTGTTTTGGGACTCTGCAGAGAAAGTGATTCCAGACTGCTGAATCCACACACGGGTTTAACTCTGAAAGTTGAGTGCACATATTGACAACCGTTCTGTTGGATACCTGCGTTTTGGATTTAGAAGCAGATATTTCCCTGTGCCTACTGCTGTTTCTTCCATATGCCGGTAATGGGCTGAAAACGCCTGTTTTGGGACTCTGCAGAGAAAGTGTTTGCAGACTGCTGAATCCACACACGGGTTTAACTCTGGAAGTTGAGTGCACACATTGACAACCGTTCTGTTAGGTAGCTGCATTTTGGATTTAGAAGCAGATATTTCCCTGTGCTTACTGCTGTTTCTTCCGTATGCCGGTAATGGGCTGAAAACGCCTGTTTTGGGACTCTGCAGAGAAAGTGTTTGCAGACTGCTGAATCCACACACGGCTTTATCTCTGGAAGTTGAGTGCACACGTTGACAACGGTTCTGTTAGATAGCTGCGTTTTGGATTTAGAAGCAGATATTTTCCTCTGCTTACTGCTGTTTCTTCCATATGGCGGTAATGGGCTGAAAACGCCTGTTTTGGGACTCTGCAGAGAAAGTGTTTGCAGACTGCTGAATCCACACACGGCTTTAACTCTGGAAGTTGAGTGCACACATTGACAACCGTCCCGTTAGATAGCTGCCTTTTGGATTTAGAAGCAGATATTTCCCTGTGCTTACTGCTGTTTCTTCCATATGCCGGTAATGGGCTGAAAATGCCTGTTTTGGGACTCTGCAGAGAAAGTGTTTGCAGACTGCTGAATCCACACACGGGTTTAACTCTGGAAGTTGAGTGCACACATTGACAACCGTTCTGTTAGGTAGCTGCATTTTGGATTTAGAAGCAGATATTTCCCTGTGCTTACTGCTGTTTCTTCCGTATGCCGGTAATGGGCTGAAAACGCCTGTTTTGGGACTCTGCAGAGAAAGTGTTTGCAGACTGCTGAATACACACACGGATTTAACTCTGGAAGTTGAGTGCACACATTGACAAACGTTTTGTTAGGTAGCTTGTTTTGGATTTAGAAGTAGATATTTCCCTGTGCTTACTGCTGTTTCTTCCATATGCCGGAAATGGGCTGAAAATGCCTGTTTTGGGACTCTGCAGAGAAAGTGTTTGCAGACTGCTGAATCCACACACGGTTTTAACTCTGGAAGTTGAGTGCACACATTGACAACCGTTCTGTTAGATAGCTGCGTTTTGGATTTAGAAGCAGATTTTTCCCTGTGCTTACTGCTGTTTCTTCCATATGCCGGTAACGGGCTGAAAAGGCCTGTTTTGGAACTCTGGAGAGAAAGTGTTTGCAGACTGCTGAATCCACACACGGGTTTAACTCTGGAAGTTGAGTGCACACATTGACAACCGTTCTGTTAGGTAGCTGCGTTTTGGATTTAGAAGCAGATATTTCCCTGTGCTTACTGCTGTTTCTTCCATATGCCGGTAATGGGCTGAAAACGCCTGTTTTGGGACTCTGCAGAGAAAGTGATTGCAGACTGCTGAATCCACACACGGGTTTAACTCTGAAAGTTGAGTGCACACATTGACAACCGTTCTGTTGGATACCTGCGTTTTGGATTTAGAAGCAGATATTTCCCTGTGCCTACTGCTGTTTCTACCATATGCCGGTAATGGGCTTAAAACGCCTGTTTTGGGACTCTGCAGAGAAAGAGTTTGCAGACTGCTGAATCCACACACGGGTTTAACTCTGGAAGTTGAGTGCACACAATGACAACCGTTCTGTTAGATAGCTGCGTTTTGGATTCAGAAGCAGATATTTCCCTGTGCTTACTGCTGTTTCTTCCGTATGCCGGTAATGGGCTGAAAACGCCTGTTTTGGGACTCTGCAGAGAAAGTGTTTGCAGACTGCTGAATCCAAACACCGGTTTAACTCTGGAAGTTGAGTGCACACATTGACAACCGTTCTGTTAGATAGCTGCGTTTTGGATTTAGAAGCAGATATTTCCCTGTGCTTACTGCTGTTTCTTCCATATGGCGGTAATGGGCTGAAAACGCCTGTCTTGGGACTCTGCAGAGAAAGTGTTTGCAGACTGCTGACTCCACACACGGGTTTACCTCTGGAAATTGAGTGCACACATTGACAACCGTTCTGTTAGATAGCTGCGTTTTGGATTTAGAAGCAGGTATTTCCCTGTGCTTACTGCTGTTTCTTCCATATGCCGGTAACGGGCTGAAAAGGCCTGTTTTGGGACTCTGGAGAGAAAGTGTTTGCAGACTGCTGAATTCACACACGGGTTGAACTCTGGAAGTTGAGTGCAAACATTGACAACCGTTCTGTTAGGTAGCTGCATTTTGGATTTAGAAGCAGATATTTCCCTGTGCTTACTGCTGTTTCTTCCATATGCCGGTAATGGGCTGAAAACGCCTGTTTTGGGACTCTGCAGAGAAAGTGTTTGCAGACTGCTGAATCCACACACGGGTTTAACTCTGGAAGTTGAGTGCACACATTGACAACCGTTCTGTTAGGTAGCTGCGTTTTGGATTTAGAAGCAGATATTTCCCTGTGCTTACTGCTGTTTCTTCCTTATGCCGGTAATGGGCTGAAAACGCCTGTTTTGGGACTCTGCAGAGAAAATGTTGGCAGACTGCTGAATCCACACACGGCTTCATCTCTGGAAGTTGAGTGCACACATTGACAACGGTTCTGTTAGATAGCTGCGTTTTGGATTTAGAAGCAGATATTTCCCTGTGCTTACTGCTGTTTCTTCCTTATGGCGGTAATGGGCTGAAAACGCCCGTTTTGGGACTCTGCAGAGAAAGTGTTTGCAGACTGCTGAATCCACACACGGCTTTAACTCTGGAAGTTGAGTGCACACATTGACAACCGTCCCGTTAGATAGCTGCCTTTTGGATTTAGAAGCAGATATTTCCCTGTGCTTACTGCTGTTTCTTCCATATGCCGGTAATGGGCTGAAAACGCCTGTTTTGGGACTCTGCAGAGAAAGTGTTTGCAGACTGCTGAATCCACACACGGGTTTAACTCTGGAAGTTGAGTGCACACATTGACAACCGATCTGTTAGATAGCTGCGTTTTGGATTTAGAAGCAGATATTTCCCTGTGCTTACTGCTGTTTATTCCATATGCCGGTAATGGGCTGAAAACGCCTGTTTTGGGACTCTGCAGAGAAAGTGTTTGCAGACTGCTGAATCCACACACGGGTTTAACTCTGGAAGTTGAGTGCACACATTGACAACCGTTCTGTTAGATAGCTGCGTTTTGGATTTAGAAGCAGATATTTCCCTGTGCTTACTGCTGTTTCTTCCATATGCCGGTAACGGGCTGAAAACGCCTGTTTTGGGACTCTGCAGAGAAAGTGTTTGCAGACTGCTGAATCCACACACGGGTTTAACTCTGGAAGTTGAGTGCACACATTGACAACCGTTATGTTAGATAGCTGCGTTTTGGATTTAGAAGCAGATATTTCCCTGTGCTTTCTGCTGTTTCTTCCATATGCCGGTAATGGGCTGAAAACGCCTGTTTCGGGACCCTGCAGAGAAAGAGTTTGCAGACTGCTGAATCCACACACGGGTTTAACTCTGGAAGTTGAGTGCACACATTGACAACCGTTCTGTCAGATAGCTGCGTTTTGGATTTAGAAGCAGATATTTCCCTGTGCTTACTGCTGTTTCTTCCATATGCCGGTAATGGGCTGAAAACGCCTGTTTTGGGACTCTGCAGAGAAAGTGTTTGCAGACTGCTGAATCCACACACCCGTTTACCTCTGGAAGTTGAGTGCACACATTGACAACCGTTCTGTTAGATAGCTGCGTTTTGGATTTAGAAGCAGATATTTCCCTGTGCTTACTGCTATTTATTCCATATGCCGATAATGGGCTGAAAACGCCTGTTTTGGGACTCTGCAGAGAAAGTGTTTGCAGACTGCTGAATCAACACACGGGTTTAACTCTGGAAGTTGAGTGCACACATTGACAACCGTTCTGTTAGATAGCTGCGTTTTGGATTTAGAAGCAGATATTTCCCTGTGCTTACTGCTGTTTCTTCCATATGCCGGTAATGGGCTGAAAACGCCTGTTTTGGGACTCTGCAGAGAAAGTGTTCGCAGACTGCTGAATCTACACACGGGTTTAACTCTGGAAGTTGAGTGCACACATTGACAACCGTTCTGTTAGGTAGCTGCGTTTTGGATTTAGAAGCAGATATTTCCCTGTGCTTACTGCTGTTTCTTCCGTATGCCGGTAATTGGCTGAAAACGCCTGTTTTGGGACTCTGCAGAGAAAGTGTTTGCAGACTGCTGAATCCACACACGGCTTTATCTCTGGAAGTTGAGTGCACACGTTGACAACGGTTCTGTTAGATAGCTGCGTTTTGGATTTAGAAGCAGATATTTCCCTGTGCTTACTGCTGTTTCTTCCATATGGCGGTAATGGGCTGAAAACGCCTGTTTTGGGACTCTGCAGAGAAAGTGTTTGCAGACTGCTGAATCCCCACACGGGTTTAACTCTGGAAGTTGAGTGCACACATTGACAACCGTCCCGTTAGATAGCTGCCTTTTGGATTTAGAAGCAGATATTTCCCTTTGCTTACTGCTGTTTCTTCCATATGCCGGTAATGGGCTGAAAACGCCTGTTTTGGTACTCTGCAGAGAAAGCGTTTGCAGACTGCTGAATCCACACACGGGTTTAACTCTGGAAGTTGAGTGCACACATTGACAACCGTTCTGTTAGGTAGCTGCATTTTGGATTTAGAAGCAGATGTTTCCCTGTGCTTACTGCTGTTTCTTCCGTATGCCGGTAATGGGCTGAAAACGCCTGTTTTGGGACTCTGCAGCGAAACTGTTTGCAGACTGCTGAATTCACACACGGGTTTAACTCTGGAAGTTGAGTGCTCACATTGAAAACCGTTCTGTTAGATAGCTGCGTTTTGGATTTAGAAGCAGATATTTCCCTGTGCTTACTGCTGTTTCTTCCATATGCCGGTAATGGGCTGAAAACGCCTGTTTTGGGACTCTGCAGAGAAAGTGTTTGCAGACTGCTGAATCCACACACGGGTTTAACTCTGGAAATTGAGTGCACACATTGACAACCGTTCTGTTAGATAGCTGCGTTTTGGATTTAGAAGCAGATATTTCCCTGTGCTTACTGCTGTTTCTTCCATATGCCGGTAATGGGCTGAAAACGCCTGTTTTGGGACTCTGCAGAGAAACAGTTTGCAGACTGCTGAATCCACACACGGGTTTAACTCTGGAAGTTGAGTGCACACATTGACAACCGTTCTGTTAGATAGCTGCGTTTTGGATTTAGAAGCAGATGTTTCCCTGTGCTTACTGCTGTTTCTTCCGTATGCCGGTAATGGGCTGAAAACGCCTGTTTTGGGACTCTGCAGAGAAAGAGTTTGCAGACTGCTGAATCCACACACGGGTTTTACTCTGGAAGTTGAGTGCACACATTGACAACCGTTCTGTTAGGTAGCTGCGTTTTGTATTTAGAAGCAGATATGTCCCTGTGCTTACTGCTGTTTCTTCCATATGCCGGTAATGCGCTGAAAACGCCTGTTTTGGGACTCTGCAGAGAAAGTGTTTGCAGACTGCTGAATCCACACACGGGTTTAACTCTGGAAGTTGAGTGCACACATTGACAACCGTTCTGTTAGATAGCTGCGTTTTGGATTTAGAAGCAGATATTTCCCTGTGCTTACTGCTGTTTCTTCCATATGCTGGTAATGGGCTGAAAACGCCTGTTTTGGGACTCTGCAGAGAAAGAGTTTGCAGACTGTTGAATCCACACACGGGTTGAACTCTGGAAGTTGAGTGCACACATTGACAACCGTTCTGTTAGGTAGCTGCATTTTGGATTTAGAAGCAGATATTTCCCTTTGCTTACTGCTGTTTCTTCCATATGCAGGTAATGGGCTGAAAACGCCTGTTTTGGGACTCTGCAGAGAAAGTGTTTGCAGACTGCTGAATCCACACACGGTTTTACCTCTGGAAGTTGAGTGCACACATTGACAACCGTTCTGTTAGATAGCTGCGTTTTGGATTTAGAAGCAGATATTTCCCTGTGCTTACTGCTGTTTCTTCTATATGCCGGTAAAGGGGTTAAAACGCCTGTTTTGGGACTCTGCAGAGACAGTGTTTGCAGACTGTTGAATCCACACACGGGTTTAACTGTGGAAGTTGAGTGCACACATTGACAACCGTTCTGTTAGGTAGCTGCGTTTTGGATTTAGAAGCAGATATTTCCCTGTGCTTACTGCTGTTTCTTCCATATGGCGGTAATGGGCTGAAAACGCCTGTTTTAGGACTCTGCAGAGAAAGTGTTTGCAGACTGCTGAATCCACAAACGGGTTTACCTCTGGAAGTTGAGTGCACACATTGACAACCGTTCTGTTAGAAAGCTGCGTTTTGGATTTAGAAGCAGATATTTCCCTGTGCTTACTGCTGTTTCTTCCATATGCCGGTAATGGGCTGAAAACGTCTGTTGGGACTCTGCAGAGAAAGTGTTTGCAGACTGCTGAATCCACACACGGGTTTAACTCTGGAAGCTGAGTGCACACATCGACAACCGTTCTGTTAGATAGCTGCGTTTTGGATTTAGAAGCAGATATTTCCCTGTGCTTACTGCTGTTTCTTCCATATGCCGGTAACGGGCTGAAAAGGCCTGTTTTGGGACTCTGGAGAGAAAGTGTTTGCAGACTGCTGAATCCACACACGGGTTTAAATCTGGAAGTTGAGTGCACACATTGACAACCGTTCTGTTACGTAGCTGCATTTTGGATTTAGAAGCAGATATTTCCCTGTGCTTACTGCTGTTTCTTCCATATGCCGGTAATGGGCTGAAAACGCCTGTTTTGGGACTCTGCAGAGAAAGTGTTTGCAGACTGCTGAATCCACACACGGGTTTACCTCTGGAAGTTGAGTGCACACATTGACAACCGTTCTGATAGATAGCTGCGTTTTGGATTTAGAAGCAGATGTTTCCCTGTGCTTACTGCTGTTTCTTCCATATGCCGGTAATGGGCTGAAAACGCCTGTTTTGGGACTCTGCACAGAAAGTGTTTGCAGACTGCTGAGTCCACACACGGTTTTACCTCTGGAAGTTGAGTGCACACATTGACAACCGTTCTGATAGATAGCTGCGTTTTGGATTTAGAAGCAGATATTTCCCTGTGCTTACTGCTGTTTCTTCCGTATGCCGGTAATGGGCTGAAAACGCCTGTTGTGGGACTCTGCAGAGAAAGTGATTGCAGACTGCTGAATCCACACACGGGTTGAACTCTGGAAATTGAGTGCACACATTGACAACCGTTCTGTTGGATACCTGCGTTTTGGATTAAGAAGCAGATATTTCCCTGTGCCTACTGCTGTTTCTTCCATATGCCGGTAATGGGCTGAAAACGCCTGTTTTGGGACTCTGCAGAGAAAGTCTTTGCAGACTGCTGAATCCACACACGGGTTTACCTCTGGAATTTCAGTGCACACATTGACGACCGTCCTGTTAGATAGCTGCGTTTTGGATTTAGAAGCAGATATTTCCCTGTGCTTACTGCTGTTTCTTCCATATGCCGGAAATGGGCTGAAAACGCATGTTTTGGGACTCTGCAGAGAAAGAGTTTGCAGACTGCTGAATCCAAACACCGGTTTAACTCTGGAAGTTGAGTGCACACATTGACAACCGTTCTGTTAGATAGCTGCGTTTTGGATTTAGAAGCAGATATTTCCCTGTGCTTACTGCTGTTTCTTCCATATGGCGGTAATGGGCTGAAAACGCCTTTTTTGGGACTCTGCAGAGAAAGTGTTTGCAGTATGCTGAATCCACACACGGGTTGAACTCTGGAAGTTGAGTGCACACATTGACAACCGTTCTGTTAGATAGCTGCGTTTTGGATTTAGAAGCAGATATTTCCCTGTGCTTACTGCTGTTTCTTCCATATGCCGGTAATGGGCTGAAAACGCCTGTTTTGGGACTCTGGAGAGAAAGTGTTTGCAGACTGCTGAATCCACTCACGGGTTTAAATCTGGAAGTTGAGTGCACACATTGACAACCGTTCTGTTAGGTAGCTGCATTTTGGATTTAGAAGCAGATATTTCCCTGTGCTTACTGCTGTTTCTTCCATATGCCGGTAATGGGCTGAAAACGCCTGTTTTGGGACTCTGCAGAGAAAGTGTTTGCAGACTGCTGAATCCACACACGGGTTGAACTCTGGAAGTTGAGTGCACACATTGACAACCGTTCTGTTAGGTAGCTGCGTTTTGGATTTAGAAGCAGATATTTCCCTGGGCTTACTGCTATTTCTTCCATATGCCGGTAATGGGCTGAAAACATCTGTTTTGGGACTCTGCAGAGAAAGTGTTTGCAGACTGCTGAATCCACACACGGCAAAACTCTGGAAGTTGAGTGCACACGTTGACAACGGTTCTGTTAGATAGCTGCGTTTTGGAATTAGAAGCAGATATTTCCCTGTGCTTACTGCTGTTTCTTCCATATGCCGGTAATGGGCTGAAAACGCCTGTTTTGGGACTCTGCAGAGAAAGAGTTTGAAGACTGCTGAATCCACACACGGGTTTAACTCTGGAAGTTGAGTGCACACATTGACAACCGTTCTGTTAGATAGCTGCGTTTTGGATTTAGAAGCAGATATTTCCCTGTGCTTACTGCTGTTTCTTCCTTATGCCGGCAATGGGCTGAAAACGCCTGTTTTGGGACTCTGCAGAGAAACTGTTTGCAGACTGCTGAATCCACACACGGGTTTAACTCTGGAAGTTGAGTGCACACATTGACAACCGTTCTGTTAGATAGCTGCGTTTTGGATTTAGAAGCAGATATTTCCCTGTGCTTACTGCTGTTTCTTCCATATGCCGGTAATGGGCTGAAAACGCCTGTTGGGACTCTGCAGAGAAAGTGTTTGCAGACTGCTGAATCCACACACGGGTTTAACACTGGAAGTTGAGTGCACACATCGACAACCGTTCTGTTAGATAGCTGCGTTTTGGATTTAGAAGCAGATATTTCCCTGTGCTTACTGCTGTTTCTTCCATATGCCGGTAACGGGCTGAAAAGGCCTGTTTTGGGACTCTGGAGAGAAAGTGTTTGCAGACTGCTGAATCCACACACGGGTTTAAATCTGGAAGTTGAGTGCACACATTGACAACCGTTCTGTTACGTAGCTGCATTTTGGATTTAGAAGCAGATATTTCCCTGTGCTTACTGCTGTTTCTTCCATATGCCGGTAATGGGCTGAAAACGCCTGTTTTGGGACTCTGCAGAGAAAGTGTTTGCAGACTGCTGAATCCACACACGGTTTTACCTCTGGAAGTTGAGTGCACACATTGACAACCGTTCTGATAGATAGCTGCGTTTTGGATTTAGAAGCAGATGTTTCCCTGTGCTTACTGCTGTTTCTTCCATATGCCGGTAATGGGCTGAAAACGCCTGTTTTGGGACTCTGCACAGAAAGTGTTTGCAGACTGCTGAGTCCACACACGGTTTTACCTCTGGAAGTTGAGTGCACACATTGACAACCGTTCTGATAGATAGCTGCGTTTTGGATTTAGAAGCAGATATTTCCCTGTGCTTACTGCTGTTTCTTCCGTATGCCGGTAATGGGCTGAAAACGCCTGTTGTGGGACTCTGCAGAGAAAGTGATTGCAGACTGCTGAATCCACACACGGGTTGAACTCTGGAAATTGAGTGCACACATTGACAACCGTTCTGTTGGATACCTGCGTTTTGGATTAAGAAGCAGATATTTCCCTGTGCCTACTGCTGTTTCTTCCATATGCCGGTAATGGGCTGAAAACGCCTGTTTTGGGACTCTGCAGAGAAAGTCTTTGCAGACTGCTGAATCCACACACGGGTTTACCTCTGGAATTTCAGTGCACACATTGACGACCGTCCTGTTAGATAGCTGCGTTTTGGATTTAGAAGCAGATATTTCCCTGTGCTTACTGCTGTTTCTTCCATATGCCGGAAATGGGCTGAAAACGCATGTTTTGGGACTCTGCAGAGAAAGAGTTTGCAGACTGCTGAATCCAAACACCGGTTTAACTCTGGAAGTTGAGTGCACACATTGACAACCGTTCTGTTAGATAGCTGCGTTTTGGATTTAGAAGCAGATATTTCCCTGTGCTTACTGCTGTTTCTTCCATATGGCGGTAATGGGCTGAAAACGCCTTTTTTGGGACTCTGCAGAGAAAGTGTTTGCAGTATGCTGAATCCACACACGGGTTGAACTCTGGAAGTTGAGTGCACACATTGACAACCGTTCTGTTAGATAGCTGCGTTTTGGATTTAGAAGCAGATATTTCCCTGTGCTTACTGCTGTTTCTTCCATATGCCGGTAATGGGCTGAAAACGCCTGTTTTGGGACTCTGGAGAGAAAGTGTTTGCAGACTGCTGAATCCACTCACGGGTTTAAATCTGGAAGTTGAGTGCACACATTGACAACCGTTCTGTTAGGTAGCTGCATTTTGGATTTAGAAGCAGATATTTCCCTGTGCTTACTGCTGTTTCTTCCATATGCCGGTAATGGGCTGAAAACGCCTGTTTTGGGACTCTGCAGAGAAAGTGTTTGCAGACTGCTGAATCCACACACGGGTTGAACTCTGGAAGTTGAGTGCACACATTGACAACCGTTCAGTTAGGTAGCTGCGTTTTGGATTTAGAAGCAGATATTTCCCTGGGCTTACTGCTATTTCTTCCATATGCCGGTAATGGGCTGAAAACATCTGTTTTGGGACTCTGCAGAGAAAGTGTTTGCAGACTGCTGAATCCACACACGGCAAAACTCTGGAAGTTGAGTGCACACGTTGACAACGGTTCTGTTAGATAGCTGCGTTTTGGAATTAGAAGCAGATATTTCCCTGTGCTTACTGCTGTTTCTTCCATATGCCGGTAATGGGCTGAAAACGCCTGTTTTGGGACTCTGCAGAGAAAGAGTTTGAAGACTGCTGAATCCACACACGGGTTTAACTCTGGAAGTTGAGTGCACACATTGACAACCGTTCTGTTAGATAGCTGCGTTTTGGATTTAGAAGCAGATATTTCCCTGTGCTTACTGCTGTTTCTTCCTTATGCCGGCAATGGGCTGAAAACGCCTGTTTTGGGACTCTGCAGAGAAACTGTTTGCAGACTGCTGAATCCACACACGGGTTTAACTCTGGAAGTTGAGTGCACACATTGACAACCGTTCTGTTAGATAGCTGCGTTTTGGATTTAGAAGCAGATATTTCCCTGTGCTTACTGCTGTTTCTTCCATATGCCGGTAATGGGCTGAAAACGCCTGTTGGGACTCTGCAGAGAAAGTGTTTGCAGACTGCTGAATCCACACACGGGTTTAACACTGGAAGTTGAGTGCACACATCGACAACCGTTCTGTTAGATAGCTGCGTTTTGGATTTAGAAGCAGATATTTCCCTGTACTTACTGCTGTTTCTTCCATATGCCGGTAACGGGCTGAAAAGGTCTGTTTTGGGACTCTGGAGAGAAAGTGTTTGCAGACTGCTGAATCCACACACGGGTTTACCTCTGGAAGTTGAGTGCACACATTGACAACCGTTCTGTTAGATAGCTGCGTTTTGGATTTAGAATCAGATATTTTCCTGTGCTTACTGCTGTTTCTTCCATATGCCGGTAATGGGCTGAAAACGCCTGTTTTGGGACTCCGCGGAGAAAGTGTTTGCAGACTGCTGAATCCACACACGGGTTTAACTCTGGTAGTTGAGTGCACACATTGACAAACGTTTTGTTAGGTAGCTTCGTTTTGGATTTAGAAGTAGATATTTCCCTGTGCTTACTGCTGTTTCTTCCATATGCCGGAAATGGGCTGAAAACGCCTGTTTTGGGACTCTGCAGAGAAAGTGTTTGCAGACTGCTGAATCCACACACGGGTTTAACACTGGAAGTTAAGTGCACACATTGACAACCGTTCTGTTAGATAGCTGCGTTTTGGATTTAGAAGCAGATTTTTCCCTGTGCTTACTGCTGTTTCTTCCATATGCCGGTAACGGGCTGAAAAGGCCTGTTTTGGAACTCTGGAGAGAAAGTGTTTGCAGACTGCTGAATACACACACGGGTTAAATCTGGAAGTTGAGGGCACACATTGACAACCGTCCTGTTAGGTAGCTGCATTTTGGATTTAGAAGCAGATATTTCCCTGTGCTTACTGCTGTTTCTTCCATATGCCGGTAATGGGCTGAAAACGCCTGTTTTGGGACTCTGCAGAGAAAGTGTTTGCAGACTGCTGAATCTACACACGGGTTGAACTCTGGAAGTTGAGTGCACACATTGACAACCGTTCTGTTAGGTAGCTGCGTTTTGGATTTAGAAGCAGATATTACCCTGTGCTTACTGATGTTTCTACCATATGCCGGTAATTGGCTGAAAACGCCTGTTTTGGGACTCTGCAGAGAAAGTGTTTGCAGACTGCTGAATCCACACAAGGGTTTAACTCTGGAAGTTGAGTGCACACATTGACAACCGTTCTGTTAGATAGCTGCGTTTTGAATTTAGAAGCAGATATTTCCCTGTGCTTACTGCTGTTTCTTCCATATGCCGGTAATGCGCTGAAAACGCCTGTTTTGGGACCCTGCAGAGAAAGAGTTTGCAGACTGCTGAATCCACACACGGGTTGAACTCTGGAAGTTGAGTGCACACATTGACAACCGTTCTGTTAGATAGCTGCGTTTTGGATTTAGAAGCAGATATTTCCCTGTGCTTACTGCTGTTTCTTCCATATGCCGGTAATGGGATGAAAATGCCTGTTTTGAGACTCTGCAGAGAAAGTGTTTGGAGACTGCTGAATCCACACACGGGTTTAACTCTGGAAGTTGAGTGCACACATTGACAACCGTTCTGTTAGATAGCTGCGTTTTGGATTTAGAAGCAGATATTTCCCTGTGCTTACTGCTGTTTCTTCCATATGGCGGTAATGGGCTGAAAACGCCTGTTTTGGGACTCTACAGAGAAAGTGTTTGCAGACTGCTGAATCCACACACGGGTTTAACTCTGGAAGTTGAGTGCACACATTGACAACCGTTCTGTTAGGTAGCTGCGTTTTGGATTTAGAAGCAGATATTTCCCTGTGCTTACTGCTGTTTCTTCCATATGCCGGTAATGGGCTGAAAACGCCTGTTTTGGGACTCTGCAGAGAAAGTGATTGCAGACTGCTGAATCCACACACGGGTTTAACTCTGAAAGTTGAGTGCACATATTGACAACCGTTCTGTTGGATACCTGCGTTTTGGATTTAGAAGCAGATATTTCCCTGTGCCTACTGCTGTTTCTTCCATATGCCGGTAATGGGCTGAAAACGCCTGTTTTGGGACTCTGCAGAGAAAGAGTTTGCAGACTGCTGAATCCACACACGGGTTTAACTCTGGAAGTTGAGTGCACACAATGACAACCGTTCTGTTAGATAACTGCGTTTTGGATTCAGAAGCAGATATTTCCCTGTGCTTACTGCTGTTTCTTCCATATGCCGGTAATGGGCTGAAAACGCCTGTTTTGGGACTCTGCAGGGAAAGTGTTTGCAGACTGCTGAATCCAAACACCGGTTTAACTCTGGAAGTTGAGTGCACACATTGACAACCGTTCTGTTAGATAGCTGCGTTTTGGATTTAGAAGAAGATATTTCCCTGTGCTTACTGCTGTTTCTTCCATATGGCGGTAAAGGCTGAAAACGCCTGTTTTGGGACTCTGCAGAGAAAGTGTTTGCAGACTGCTGACTCCACACACGGGTTTACCTCTGGAAATTGAGTGCACACATTGACAACCGTTCTGTTAGATAGCTGCATTTTGGATTTAGAAGCAGGTATTTCCCTGTGCTTACTGCTGTTTCTTCCATATGCCGGTAACGGGCTGAAAAGGCCTGTTTTGGGACTCTGTAGAGAAAGTGTTTGCAGACTGCTGAATTCACACACGGGTTGAACTCTGGAAGTTGAGTGCACACATTGACAACCGTTCTGTTAGGTAGCTGCATTTTGGATTTAGAAGCAGATATTTCCCTGTGCTTACTGCTGTT
This sequence comes from Aotus nancymaae, assembly GCF_030222135.1. Lineage (NCBI taxonomy): Eukaryota > Metazoa > Chordata > Mammalia > Primates > Aotidae > Aotus > Aotus nancymaae. The sequence goes on from NW_026989183.1 coordinate 131,310, forward strand.
TCTTCCATATGCCGGTAATGGGCTGAAAACGCCTGTTTTGGGACTCTGCAGAGAAAGTGTTTGCAGACTGCTGAATCCACACACGGGTTTAACTCTTGAAGTTGAGTGCACACATTGACAACCGTTCTGTTAGGTAGCTGCGTTTTGGATTTAGAAGCAGATATTTCCCTGTGCTTACTGATGTTTCTACCATATGCCGGTAATTGGCTGAAAACGCCTGTTTTGGGACTCTGCAGAGAAAGTGTTTGCAGACTGCTGAATCCACACAAGGGTTTAACTCTGGAAGTTGAGTGCACACATTGACAACCGTTCTGTTAGATAGCTGCGTTTTGAATTTAGAAGCAGATATTTCCCTGTGCTTACTGCTGTTTCTTCCATATGCCGGTAATGCGCTGAAAACGCCTGTTTTGGGACCCTGCAGAGAAAGAGTTTGCAGACTGCTGAATCCACACACGGGTTGAACTCTGGAAGTTGAGTGCACACATTGACAACCGTTCTGTTAGATAGCTGCGTTTTGGATTTAGAAGCAGATATTTCCCTGTGCTTACTGCTGTTTCTTCCATATGCCGGTAATGGGATGAAAATGCCTGTTTGAGACTCTGCAGAGAAAGTGTTTGCAGACTGCTGAATCCACACACGGGTTTAACTCTGGAAGTTGAGTGCACACATTGACAACCGTTCTGTTAGATAGCTGCGTTTTGGATTTAGAAGCAGATATTTCCCTGTGCTTACTGCTGTTTCTTCCATATGGCGGTAATGGGCTGAAAACGCCTGTTTTGGGACTCTACAGAGAAAATGTTTGCAGACTGCTGAATCCACACACGGGTTTACCTCTGGAATTTGAGTGCACACATTGACAACAGTTCTGTTAGATAGCTGCGTTTTGGATTTAGAAGCAGATATTTCCCTGTCCTACTGCTGTTTCTTCCATATGGCGGTAATGGGCTGAAAACGCCTGTTTTGGGACTCTGCAGAGAAAGTGTTTGCAGACTGCTGAATCCACACACGGGTTTAACTCTGGAAGTTGAGTGCACACATTGACAACCGTTCTGTTAGGCAGCTGCGTTTTGGATTTAGAAGCAGATATTTCCCTGTGCTTACTGCTGTTTCTTCCATATGCCGGTAATGGGCTGAAAACGCCTGTTTTGGGACTCTGCAGAGAAAGTGATTCCAGACTGCTGAATCCACACACGGGTATAACTCTGAAAGTTGAGTGCACATATTGACAACCGTTCTGTTGGATACCTGCGTTTTGGATTTAGAAGCAGATATTTCCCTGTGCCTACTGCTGTTTCTTCCATATGCCGGTAATGGGCTGAAAACGCCTGTTTTGGGACTCTGCAGAGAAAGAGTTTGCAGACTGCTGAATCCACACACGGGTTTAACTCTGGAAGTTGAGTGCACACAATGACAACCGTTCTGTTAGATAACTGCGTTTTGGATTCAGAAGCAGATATTTCCCTGTGCTTACTGCTGTTTCTTCCATATGCCGGTAATGGGCTGAAAACGCCTGTTTTGGGACTCTGCAGGGAAAGTGTTTGCAGACTGCTGAATCCAAACACCGGTTTAACTCTGGAAGTTGAGTGCACACATTGACAACCGTTCTGTTAGATAGCTTCGTTTTGGATTTAGAAGCAGATATTTCCCTGTGCTTACTGCTGTTTCTTCCATATGGCGGTAAAGGCTGAAAACGCCTGTTTTGGGACTCTGCAGAGAAAGTGTTTGCAGACTGCTGACTCCACAAACGGGTTTACCTCTGGAAATTGAGTGCACACATTGACAACCGTTCTGTTAGATAGCTGCATTTTGGATTTAGAAGCAGGTATTTCCCTGTGCTTACTGCTGTTTCTTCCATATGCCGGTAACGGGCTGAAAAGGCCTGTTTTGGGACTCTGTAGAGAAAGTGTTTGCAGACTGCTGAATTCACACACGGGTTGAACTCTGGAAGTTGAGTGCACACATTGACAACCGTTCTGTTAGGTAGCTGCATTTTGGATTTAGAAGCAGATATTTCCCTGTGCTTACTGCTGTTTCTTCCATATGCCGGTAATGGGCTGAAAACGCCTGTTTTGGGACTCTGCAGAGAAAGTGTTTGCAGACTGCTGAATCCACACATGGGTTTAACTCTTGAAGTTGAGTGCACACATTGACAACCGTTCTGTTAGGTAGCTGCGTTTTGGATTTAGAAGCAGATATTTCCCTGTGCTTACTGCTGTTTCTTCCATATGCCGGTAATGGGCTGAAAACGCCTGTTTTGGGACTCTGCAGAGAAAGTGTTTGCAGACTGCTGAATCCACACACGGCTTTATCTCTGGAAGTTGAGTGCACACGTTGACAACGGTTCTGTTAGATAGCTGCGTTTTGGATTTAGAAGCAGATATTTCCCTGTGCTTACTGCTGTTTCTTCCATATGGCGGTAATGGGCTGAAAACGCCTGTTTTGGGACTCTGCAGAGAAAGTGTTTGCAGACTGCTGAATCCACACACGGCTTTAACTCTGGAAGTTGAGTGCACACATTGACAACCGTCCCGTTAGATAGCTGCCTTTTGGATTTAGAAGCAGATATTTCCCTGTGCTTACTGCTGTTTCTTCCATATGCCGGTAATGGGCTGAAAATGCCTGTTTTGGGACTCTGCAGAGAAAGTGTTTGCAGACTGCTGAATCCACACACGGGTTTAACTCTGGAAGTTGAGTGCACACATTGACAACCGTTCTGTTAGGTAGCTGCATTTTGGATTTAGAAGCAGATATTTCCCTGTGCTTACTGCTGTTTCTTCCGTATGCCGGTAATGGGCTGAAAACGCCTGTTTTGGGTCTCTGCAGAGAAAGTGTTTGCAGACTGCTGAATACACACACGGATTTAACTCTGGAAGTTGAGTGCACACATTGACAAACGTTTTGTTAGGTAGCTTGTTTTGGATTTAGAAGTAGATATTTCCCTGTGCTTACTGCTGTTTCTTCCATATGCCGGAAATGGGCTGAAAACGCCTGTTTTGGGACTCTGCAGAGAAAGTGTTTGCAGACTGCTGAATCCACACACGGTTTTAACTCTGGAAGTTGAGTGCACACATTGACAACCGTTCTGTTAGATAGCTGCGTTTTGTATTTTGAAGCAGATTTTTCCCTGTGCTTACTGCTGTTTCTTCCATATGCCGGTAACGGGCTGAAAAGGCCTGTTTTGGAACTCTGGAGAGAAAGTGTTTGCAGACTGCTGAATCCACACACGGGTTTAACTCTGGAAGTTGAGTGCACACATTGACAACCGTTCTGTTAGGTAGCTGCGTTTTGGATTTAGAAGCAGATATTTCCCTGTGCTTACTGCTGTTTCTTCCATATGCCGGTAATGGCCTGAAAACGCCTGTTTTGGGACTCTGCAGAGAAAGTGTTTGCAGACTGCTGAATCCACACACGGCTTTATCTCTGGAAGTTGAGTGCACACGTTGACAACTGTTCTGTTAGATAGCTGCGTTTTGGATTTAGAAGCAGATATTTTCCTGTGCTTACTGCTGTTTCTTCCATATGGCGGTAATGGGCTGAAAACGCCTGTTTTGGGACTCTGCAGAGAAAGTGTTTGCAGACTGCTGAATCCACACACGGCTTTAACTCTGGAAGTTGAGTGCACACATTGACAACCGTCCCGTTAGATAGCTGCCTTTTGGATTTAGAAGCAGATATTTCCCTGTGCTTACTGCTGTTTCTTCCATATGCCGGTAATGGGCTGAAAATGCCTGTTTTGGGACTCTGCAGAGAAAGTGTTTGCAGACTGCTGAATCCACACACGGGTTTAACTCTGGAAGTTGAGTGCACACATTGACAACCGTTCTGTTAGGTAGCTGCGTTTTGGATTTAGAAGCAGATATTTCCCTGTGCTTACTGCTGTTTCTTCCGTATGCCGGTAATGGGCTGAAAACGCCTGTTTTGGGACTCTGCAGAGAAAGTGTTTGCAGACTGCTGAATACACACACGGATTTAACTCTGGAAGTTGAGTGCACACATTGACAAACGTTTTGTTAGGTAGCTTGTTTTGGATTTAGAAGTAGATATTTCCCTGTGCTTACTGCTGTTTCTTCCATATGCCGGAAATGGGCTGAAAACGCCTGTTTTGGGACTCTGCAGAGAAAGTGTTTGCAGACTGCTGAATCCACACACGGTTTTAACTCTGGAAGTTGAGTGCACACATTGACAACCGTTCTGTTAGATAGCTGCGTTTTGGATTTAGAAGCAGATTTTTCCCTGTGCTTACTGCTGTTTCTTCCATATGCCGGTAACGGGCTGAAAAGGCCTGTTTTGGAACTCTGGAGAGAAAGTGTTTGCAGACTGCTGAATCCACACACGGGTTTAACTCTGGAAGTTGAGTGCACACATTGACAACCGTTCTGTTAGGTAGCTGCGTTTTGGATTTAGAAGCAGATATTTCCCTGTGCTTACTGCTGTTTCTTCCATATGCCGGTAATGGGCTGAAAACGACTGTTTTGGGACTCTGCAGAGATAGTGTTTGCAGACTGCTGAATCCACACACGGGTTTAACTCTGGAAGTTGAGTGCACACATTGACAACCGTTCTGTTAGGTAGCTGCGTTTTGGATTTAGAAGCAGATATTTCCCTGTGCTTACTGCTGTTTCTTCCATATGCCGGTAATGGGCTGAAAACGCCTGTTTTGGGACTCTGCAGAGAAAATGTTGGCAGACTGCTGAATCCACACACGGCTTCATCTCTGGAAGTTGAGTGCACACATTGACAACGGTTCTGTTAGATAGCTGCGTTTTGGATTTAGAAGCAGATATTTCCCTGTGCTTACTGCTGTTTCTTCCTTATGGCGGTAATGGGCTGAAAACGCCTGTTTTGGGACTCTGCAGAGAAAGTGTTTGCAGACTGCTGAATCCACACACGGCTTTAACTCTGGAAGTTGAGTGCACACATTGACAACCGTCCCGTTAGATAGCTGCCTTTTGGATTTAGAAGCAGATATTTCCCTGTGCTTACTGCTGTTTCTTCCATATGCCGGTAATGGGCTGAAAACGCCTGTTTTGGTACTCTGCAGAGAAAGTGTTTGCAGACTGCTGAATCCACACACGGGTTTAACTCTGGAAGTTGAGTGCACACATTGACAACCGATCTGTTAGATAGCTGCGTTTTGGATTTAGAAGCAGATATTTCCCTGTGCTTACTGCTGTTTATTCCATATGCCGGTAATGGGCTGAAAACGCCTGTTTTGGGACTCTGCAGAGAAAGTGTTTGCAGACTGCTGAATCCACACACGGGTTTAACTCTGGAAGTTGAGTGCACACATTGACAACCGTTCTGTTAGATAGCTGCGTTTTGGATTTAGAAGCAGATATTTCCCTGTGCTTTCTGCTGTTTCTTCCATATGCCGATAATGGGCTGAAAACGCCTGTTTTGGGACTCTGCAGAGAAAGTGTTTGCAGACTGCTGAATCAACACACGGGTTTAACTCTGGAAGTTGAGTGCACACATTGACAACCGTTCTGTTAGATAGCTGCGTTTTGGATTTAGAAGCAGATACTTCCCTGTGCTTACTGCTGTTTCTTCCATATGCCGGTAATGGGCTGAAAACGCCTGTTTTGGGACTCTGCAGAGAAAGTGTTCGCAGACTGCTGAATCTACACACGGGTTTAACTCTGGAAGTTGAGTGCACACATTGACAACCGTTCTGTTAGGTAGCTGCGTTTTGGATTTAGAAGCAGATATTTCCCTGTGCTTACTGCTGTTTCTTCCGTATGCCGGTAATTGGCTGAAAACGCCTGTTTTGGGACTCTGCAGAGAAAGTGTTTGCAGACTGCTGAATCCACACACGGCTTTATCTCTGGAAGTTGAGTGCACACGTTGACAACGGTTCTGTTAGATAGCTGCGTTTTGGATTTAGAAGCAGATATTTCCCTGTGCTTACTGCTGTTTCTTCCATATGGCGGTAATGGGCTGAAAACGCCTGTTTTGGGACTCTGCAGAGAAAGCGTTTGCAGACTGCTGAATCCACACACGGGTTTAACTCTGGAAGTTGAGTGCACACATTGACAACCGTTCTGTTAGATAGCTGCGTTTTGGATTTAGAAGCAGATATTTCCCTGTGCTTACTGCTGTTTCTTCCATATGCCGGTAATGGGCTGAAAACGCCTGTTTTGGGACTCTGCAGAGAAACAGTTTGCAGACTGCTGAATCCACACACGGGTTTAACTCTGGAAGTTGAGTGCACACATTGACAACCGTTCTGTTAGATAGCTGCGTTTTGGATTTAGAAGCAGATATTTCCCTGTGCTTACTGTTGTTTCTTCCATATGCCGGTAATGGGCTGAAAACGCCTGTTTTGGGACTCTGCAGAGAAAGAGTTTGCAGACTGATGAATCCAAACACCGGTTTAACTCTGGAAGTTGATAGCACACATTGAGAACCGTTCTGTTAGATAGCTGCGCTTTGGATTTAGAAGCAGATATTTCCCTGTGCTTACTGCTGTTTCTTCCATATGCCGGTAATGGGCTGAAAACCCCTGTTTTGGGACTCTGCAGAGAAAGTGTTTGCAGACTGCTGAATCCACACACGGGTTTACCTCTGGAAGTTGAGTGCACACATTGACAACCGTTCTGTTAGATAGCTGCGTTTTGGATTTAGAAGCAGATATTTCCCTGTGCTTACTGCTGTTTCTTCCATATGGCGGTAATGGGCTGAAAACGCCTGTTTTGGGACTCTGCAGAGAAAGTGTTTGCAGACTGCTGAATCCACACACGGGTTTAACTCTGGAAGTTGAGTGCACACATTGATAACCGTCCCGTTAGATAGCTGCCTTTTGGATTTAGAAGCAGATATTTCCCTTTGCTTACTGCTGTTTCTTCCATATGCCGGTAATGGGCTGAAAACGCCTGTTTTGGTACTCTGCAGAGAAAGCGTTTGCAGACTGCTGAATCCACACACGGGTTTAACTCTGGAAGTTGAGTGCACACATTGACAACCGTTCTGTTAGGTAGCTGCATTTTGGATTTAGAAGCAGATGTTTCCCTGTGCTTACTGCTGTTTCTTCCATATGCCGGTAATGGGCTGAAAACGCCTGTTTTGGGACTCTGCAGCGAAACTGTTTGCAGACTGCTGAATTCACACACGGGTTTAACTCTGGAAGTTGAGTGCACACATTGAAAACCGTTCTGTTAGATAGCTGCGTTTTGGATTTAGAAGCAGATATTTCCCTGTGCTTACTGCTGTTTCTTCCATATGCCGGTAATGGGATGAAAACGCCTGTTTTGGGACTCTGCAGAGAAAGTGTTTGCAGACTGCTGAATCCACACACGGGTTTAACTCTGGAAATTGAGTGCACACATTGACAACCGTTCTGTTAGATAGCTGCGTTTTGGATTTAGAAGCAGATGTTTCCCTGTGCTTACTGCTGTTTCTTCCATATGCCGGTAATGGGCTGAAAACGCCTGTTTTGGGACTCTGCAGAGAAACAGTTTGCAGACTGCTGAATCCACACACGGGTTTAACTCTGGAAGTTGAGTGCACACATTGACAACCGTTCTGTTAGATAGCTGCGTTTTGGATTTAGAAGCAGATGTTTCCCTGTGCTTACTGCTGTTTCTTCCGTATGCCGGTAATGGGCTGAAAACGCCTGTTTTGGGACTCTGCAGAGAAAGTGTTTGCAGATTGCTGAATCCACACACGGGTTAAACTCTGGAAGTTGAGTGCACACATTGACAACCGTTCTGTTAGGTAGCTGCGTTTTGGATTTAGAAGCAGATATTTCCCTGTGCTTACTGTTGTTTCTTCCATATGCCGGTAATGGGCTGAAAACGCCTGTTTTGGGACTCTGCAGAGAAAGAGTTTGCAGACTGATGAATCCAAACACCGGTTTAACTCTGGAAGTTGATAGCACACATTGAGAACCGTTCTGTTAGATAGCTGCGCTTTGGATTTAGAAGCAGATATTTCCCTGTGCTTACTGCTGTTTCTTCCATATGCCGGTAATGGGCTGAAAACCCCTGTTTTGGGACTCTGCAGAGAAAGTGTTTGCAGACTGCTGAATCCACACACGGGTTTACCTCTGGATGTTGAGTGCACACATTGACAACCGTTCTGTTAGATAGCTGCGTTTTGGATTTAGAAGCAGATATTTCCCTGTGCTTACTGCTATTTATTCCATATGCCGATAATGGGCTGAAAACGCCTGTTTTGGGACTCTGCAGAGAAAGTGTTTGCAGACTGCTGAATCAACACACGGGTTTAACTCTGGAAGTTGAGTGCACACATTGACAACCGTTCTGTTAGATAGCTGCGTTTTGGATTTAGAAGCAGATATTTCCCTGTGCTTACTGCTGTTTCTTCCATATGCCGGTAATGGGCTGAAAACGCCTGTTTTGGGACTCTGCAGAGAAAGTGTTTGCAGACTGCTGAATCTACACACGGGTTTAACTCTGGAAGTTGAGTGCACACATTGACAACCGTTCTGTTAGGTAGCTGCGTTTTTGATTTAGAAGCAGATATTTCCCTGTGCTTACTGCTGTTTCTTCCATATGCCGGTAATGGGCTGAAAACGCCTGTTTTGGGACTCTTCAGAGAAAGTGTTTGCAGACTGCTGAATCCACACACGGCTTTATCTCTGGAAGTTGAGTGCACACGTTGACAACGGTTCTGTTAGATAGCTGCGTTTTGGATTTAGAAGCAGATATTTCCCTGTGCTTACTGCTGTTTCTTCCATATGGCGGTAATGGGCTGAAAACGCCTGTTTTGGGACTCTGCAGAGAAAGTGTTTGCAGACTGCTGAATCCACACACGGGTTTAACTCTGGAAGTTGAGTGCACACATTGACAACCGTCCCGTTAGATAGCTGCCTTTTGGATTTAGAAGCAGATATTTCCCTGTGCTTACTGCTGTTTCTTCCATATGCCGGTAATGGGCTGAAAACGCCTGTTTTGGTACTCTGCAGAGAAAGCGTTTGCAGACTGCTGAATCCACACACGGGTTTAACTCTGGAAGTTGGGTGCACACATTGACAACCGTTCTGTTAGGTAGCTGCATTTTGGATTTAGAAGCAGATGTTTCCCTGTGCTTACTGCTGTTTCTTCCGTATGCCGGTAATGGGCTGAAAACGCCTGTTTTGGGACTCTGCAGCGAAACTGTTTGCAGACTGCTGAATTCACACACGGGTTTAACTCTGGAAGTTGAGTGCACACATTGAAAACCGTTCTGTTAGATAGCTGCGGTTTGGATTTAGAAGCAGATATTTCCCTGTGCTTACTGCTGTTTCTTCCATATGGCGGTAATGGGCTGAAAACGCCTGTTTTGGGACTCTGCAGAGAAAGTGTTTACAGACTGCTGAATCCACACACGGGTTTAACTCTGGAAGTTGAGTGCACACATTGACAGCCGTTCTGTTAGGTAGCTGCGTTTTGGATTTAGAAGCAGATATTTCCCTGTGCTTACTGCTGTTTCTTCCATATGCCGGTAATGGGCTGAAAACGCCTGTTTTGGGACTCTGCAGAGAAAGTGTTTGCAGACTGCTGAATCCACACACGGCTTTATCTCTGGAGGTTGAGTGCACACGTTGACAACGGTTCTGTTAGATAGCTGCGTTTTGGATTTAGAAGCAGATATTTCCCTGTGCTTACTGCTGTTTCTTCCATATGGCGGTAATGGGCTGAAAACGCCTGTTTTGGGACTCTGCAGAGAAAGTGTTTGCAGACTGCTGAATCCACACACGGCTTTAACTCTGGAAGTTGAGTGCACACATTGACAACCGTCCCGTTAGATAGCTGCCTTTTGGATTTAGAAGCAGATATTTCCCTGTGCTTACTGCTTTTTCTTCCATATGCCGGTAATGGGCTGAAAATGCCTGTTTTGGGACTCTGCAGAGAAAGTGTTTGCAGACTGCTGAATCCACACACGGGTTTAACTCTGGAAGTTGAATGCACACATTGACAACCGTTCTGTTAGGTAGCTGCATTTTGGATTTAGAAACAGATATTTCCCTGTGCTTACTGCTGTTTCTTCCGTATGCCGGTAATGGGCTGAAAACGCCTGTTTTGGGACTCTGCAGAGAAAGTGTTTGCAGACTGCTGAATCCACACACGGGTTTAACTCTGGAAGTTGAGTGCACACATTGACAAACGTTTTGTTAGGTAGCTTCTTTTTGGATTTAGAAGTAGATATTTCCCTGTGCTTACTGCTGTTTCTTCCATATGCCGGAAATGGGCTGAAAACGCCTGTTTTGGGACTCTGCAGAGAAAGTGTTTGCAGACTGCTGAATCCACACACGGGTTTAACTCTGGAAGTTGAGTGCACACATTGACAACCGTTCTGTTAGATAGCTGCGTTTTGGATTTAGAAGCAGATTTTTCCCTGTGCTTACTGCTGTTTCTTCCATATGCCGGTAACGGGCTGAAAAGGCCTGTTTTGGAACTCTGGAGAGAAAGTGTTTGCAGACTGCTGAATCCACACACGGGTTAAATCTGGAAGTTGAGGGCACACACTGACAACCGTTCTGTTAGGTAGCTGCATTTTGGATTTAGAAGCAGATATTTCCCTGTGCTTACTGCTGTTTCTTCCATATGCCGGTAATGGGCTGAAAACGCCTGTTTTGGGACTCTGCAGAGAAAGTGTTTGCAGACTGCTGAATCCACACATGGGTTGAACTCTAGAAGTTGAGTGCACACATTGACAACCGTTCTGTTAGGTAGCTGCATTTTGGATTTAGAAGCAGATATTTCCCTGTGCTTACTGCTGTTTCTTCCATATGCCGGTAATGGTCTGAAAACGCCTGTTTTGGGACTCTGCAGAGAAAGAGTTTGCAGACTGCTGAATCCACACACCGGTTTAACTCTGGAAGTTGAGTGCACACATTGACAACCGTTCTGTTAGATAGCTGCATTTTGGATTTAGAAGCAGATATTTCCCTGTGCTTACTGCTGTTTCTTCCATATGCCGGTAATGGGCTGAAAACGCCTGTTTTGGGACTCTGCAGAGAAAGAGTTTGCAGACTGCTGAATCCACACACGGGTTTAACTCTGGAAGCTGAGTGCACACATTGACAACCGTTCTGTTAGATAGCTGCGTTTTGGATTTAGAAGCAGATATTTCCCTGTGCTTACTGCTGTTTCTTCCATATGCCGGTAATGGGCTGAAAACGCCTGTTTTGGGACTCTGCAGAGAAAGTGTTTGCAGACTGCTGAATCCACACACGGGTTTAACTCTGGAAGTTGATTGCACACATTGACAACCGTTCTGTTAGGTAGCTGCGTTTTGGATTTAGAAGCAGATATTTCCCTGTGCTTACTGCTGTTTCTTCCATATGCCGGTAATGGGCTGAAAACGCCTGTTTTGGGACTCTGCAGAGAAAGTGATTGCAGACTGCTGAATCCACACACGGGTTTACCTCTGAAAGTTGAGTGCACACATTGACAACCGTTCTGTTGGATACCTGCGTTTTGGATTTAGAAGCAGATATTTCCCTGTGCCTACTGCTGTTTCTAAAATATGCCGGTAATGGGCTGAAAACGCCTGTTTTGGGACTCTGCAGAGAAAGAGTTTGCAGACTGCTGAATCCACACACGGCTTTATCTCTGGAAGTTGAGTGCACACGTTGACAACGGTTCTGTTAGATAGCTGCGTTTTGGATTTAGAAGTAGATATTTCCCTGTGCTTACTGCTGTTTCTTCCATATGGCGGTAATGGGCTGAAAACGCCTGTTTTGGGACTCTGCAGAGAAAGTGTTTGCAGACTGCTGAATCCACACACGGGTTTAACTCTGGAAGTTGAGTGCACACATTGACAACCGTCCCGTTAGATAGCTGCCTTTTGGATTTAGAAGCAGATATTTCCCTGTGCTTACTGCTGTTTCTTCCATATGGCGGTAATGGGCTGAAAACGCCTGTTTTGGGACTCTGCAGAGAAAGTGTTTGCAGACTGCTGAATTCACACACGGGTTTAACTCTGGAAGTTGAGTGCACACATTGAAAACCGTTCTGTTAGATAGCTGCGGTTTGGATTTAGAAGCAGATATTTCCCTGTGCTTACTGCTGTTTCTTCCATATGCCGGTAATGGGCTGAAAACGCCTGTTTTGGGACTCTGCAGAGAAAGTGTTTGCAGACTGCTGACTCCACACACGGGTTTACCTCTGGAAATTGAGTGCACACATTGTCAACCGTTCTGTTAGATAGCTGCGTTTTGGATTTAGAAGCAGGTATTTCCCTGTGCTTACTGCTGTTTCTTCCATATGCCGGTAACGGGCTGAAAAGGCCTGTTTTGGGACTCTGGAGAGAAAGTGTTTGCATACTGCTGAATTCACACACGGGTTGAACTCTGGAAGTTGAGTGCACACATTGACAACCGTTCTGTTAGGTAGCTGCATTTTGGATTTAGAAGCAGATATTTCCCTGTGCTTACTGCTGTTTCTTCCATATGCCGGTAATGGGCTGAAAACGCCTGTTTTGGGACTCTGCAGAGAAAGTGTTTGCAGACTGCTGAATCCACACACGGGTTTAACTCTGGAAGTTGAGTGCACACATTGACAACCGTTCTGTTAGGTAGCTGCGTTTTGGATTTAGAAGCAGATATTTCCCTGTGCTTACTGCTGTTTCTTCCATATGCCGGTAATGGGCTGAAAACGCCTGTTTTGGGACTCTGCAGAGAAAGTGTTTGCAGACTGCTGAATCCACACACGGCTTTAACTCTGGAAGTTGAGTGCACACATTGACAACCGTCCCGTTAGATAGCTGCCTTTTGGATTTAGAAGCAGATATTTCCCTGTGCTTACTGCTGTTTCTTCCATATGCCGGAAATGGGCTGAAAACGCCTGTTTTGGGACTCTGCAGAGAAAGTGTTTGCAGACTGCTGAATCCACACACGGGTTTAACTCTGGAAGTTGAGTGCACACATTGACAACCGTTCTGTTAGATAGCTGCGTTTTGGATTTAGAAGCAGATTTTTCCCTGTGCTTACTGCTGTTTCTTCCATATGCCGGTAACGGGCTGAAAAGGCCTGTTTTGGAACTCTGTAGAGAAAGTGTTTGCAGACTGCTGAATCCACACACGGGTTAAATCTGGAAGTTGAGGGCACACATTGACAACCGTTCTGTTAGGTAGCTGCATTTTGGATTTAGAAGCAGATATTTCCCTGTGCTTACTGCTGTTTCTTCCATATGCCGGTAATGGGCTGAAAACGCCTGTTTTGGGACTCTGCAGAGAAAGTGTTTGCAGACTGCTGAATCCACACATGGGTTGAACTCTAGAAGTTGAGTGCACACATTGACAACCGTTCTGTTAGGTAGCTGCATTGTGGATTTAGAAGCAGATATTTCCCTGTGCTTACTGCTGTTTCTTCCATATGCCGGTAATGGTCTGAAAACGCCTGTTTTGGGACTCTGCAGAGAAAGAGTTTGCAGACTGCTGAATCCACACACCGGTTTAACTCTGGAAGTTGAGTGCACACATTGACAACCGTTCTGTTAGATAGCTGCGTTTTGGATTTAGAAGCAGATATTTCCCTGTGCTTACTGCTGTTTCTTCCATATGCCGGTAATGGGCTGAAAACGCCTGTTTGGGGACTCTGCAGAGAAAGAGTTTGCAGACTGCTGAATCCACACACGGGTTTAACTCTGGAAGCTGAGTGCACACATTGACAACCGTTCTGTTAGATAGCTGCGTTTTGGATTTAGAAGCAGATATTTCCCTGTGCTTACTGCTGTTTCTTCCATATGCCGGAAATGGGCTGAAAACGCCTGTTTTGGGACTCTGCAGAGAAAGTGTTTGCAGACTGCTGAATCCACACACGGGTTTAACTCTGGAAGTTGAGTGCACACATTGACAACCGTTCTGTTAGATAGCTGCGTTTTGGATTTAGAAGCAGATTTTTCCCTGTGCTTACTGCTGTTTCTTCCATATGCCGGTAACGGGCTGAAAAGGCCTGTTTTGGAACTCTGTAGAGAAAGTGTTTGCAGACTGCTGAATCCACACACGGGTTAAATCTGGAAGTTGAGGGCACACATTGACAACCGTTCTGTTAGGTAGCTGCATTTTGGATTTAGAAGCAGATATTTCCCTGTGCTTACTGCTGTTTCTTCCATATGCCGGTAATGGGCTGAAAACGCCTGTTTTGGGACTCTGCAGAGAAAGTGTTTGCAGACTGCTGAATCCACACATGGGTTGAACTCTAGAAGTTGAGTGCACACATTGACAACCGTTCTGTTAGGTAGCTGCATTGTGGATTTAGAAGCAGATATTTCCCTGTGCTTACTGCTGTTTCTTCCATATGCCGGTAATGGTCTGAAAACGCCTGTTTTGGGACTCTGCAGAGAAAGAGTTTGCAGACTGCTGAATCCACACACCGGTTTAACTCTGGAAGTTGAGTGCACACATTGACAACCGTTCTGTTAGATAGCTGCGTTTTGGATTTAGAAGCAGATATTTCCCTGTGCTTACTGCTGTTTCTTCCATATGCCGGTAATGGGCTGAAAACGCCTGTTTTGGGACTCTGCAGAGAAAGTGTTTGCAGACTGCTGAATCCACACACGGGTTTAACTCTGGAAGTTGAGTGCACACATTGACAACCGTTCTGTTAGGTAGCTGCGTTTTGGATTTAGAAGCAGATATTTCCCTGTGCTTACTGCTGTTTCTTCCATATGGCGGTAATGGGCTGAAAACGCCTGTCTTGGGACTCTGCAGAGAAAGTGTTTGCAGACTGCTGACTCCACACACTGGTTTACCTCTGGAAATTGAGTGCACACATTGACAACCGTTCTGTTAGATAGCTGCGTTTTGGATTTAGAAGCAGGTATTTCCCTGTGCTTACTGCTGTTTCTTCCATATGCCGGTAACGGGCTGAAAAGGCCTGTTTTGGGACTCTGGAGAGAAAATGTTTGCAGACTGCTGAATTCACACACGGGTTGAACTCTGGAAGTTAAGTGCACACATTGACAACCGTTCTGTTAGGTAGCTGCATTTTGGATTTAGAAGCAGATATTTCCCTGTGCTTACTGCTGTTTCTTCCATATGCCGGTAATGGGCTGAAAACGCCTGTTTTGGGACTCTGCAGAGAAAGTGTTTACAGACTGCTGAATCCACACACGGGTTTAACTCTGGAAGTTGAGTGCACACATTGACAACCGTTCTGTTAGGTAGCTGCGTTTTGGATTTAGAAGCAGATATTTCCCTGTGCTTACTGCTGTTTCTTCCATATGCCGGTAATGGGCTGAAAACGCCTGTTTTGGGACTCTGCAGAGAAAGTGTTTGCAGACTGCTGAATCCACACACGGCTTTATCTCTGGAGGTTGAGTGCACACGTTTACAACGGTTCTGTTAGATAGCTGCGTTTTGGATTTAGAAGCAGATATTTCCCTGTGCTTACTGCTGTTTCTTCCATATGGCGGTAATGGGCTGAAAACGCCTGTTTCGGGACTCTGCAGAGAAAGTGTTTGCAGACTGCTGAATCCACACACGGCTTTAACTCTGGAAGTTGAGTGCACAGATTGACAACCGTCCCGTTAGATAGCTGCCTTTTGGATTTAGAAGCAGATATTTCCCTGTGCTTACTGCTGTTTCTTCCATATGCCGGTAATGGGCTGAAAATGCCTGTTTTGGGACTCTGCAGAGAAAGTGTTTGCAGACTGCTGAATCCACACACGGGTTTAACTCTGGAAGTTGAATGCACACATTGACAACCGTTCTGTTAGGTAGCTGCATTTTGGATTTAGAAACAGATATTTCCCTGTGCTTACTGCTGTTTCTTCCGTATGCCGGTAATGGGCTGAAAACGCCTGTTTTGGGACTCTGCAGAGAAAGTGTTTGCAGACTGCTGAATCCACACACGGGTTTAACTCTGGAAGTTGAGTGCACACATTGACAAACGTTTTGTTAGGTAGCTTCGTTTTGGATTTAGAAGTAGATATTTCCCTGGGCTTACTGCTGTTTCTTCCATATGCCGGAAATGGGCTGAAAACGCCTGTTTTGGGACTCTGCAGAGAAAGTGTTTGCAGACTGCTGAATCCACACACGGGTTTAACTCTGGAAGTTGAGTGCACACATTGACAACCGTTCTGTTAGATAGCTGCGTTTTGGATTTAGAAGCAGATTTTTCCCTGTGCTTACTGCTGTTTCTTCCATATGCCGGTAACGGGCTGAAAAGGCCTGTTTTGGAACTCTGGAGAGAAAGTGTTTGCAGACTGCTGAATCCACACACGGGTTAAATCTGGAAGTTGAGGGCACACACTGACAACCGTTCTGTTAGGTAGCTGCATTTTGGATTTAGAAGCAGATATTTCCCTGTGCTTACTGCTGTTTCTTCCATATGCCGGTAATGGGCTGAAAACGCCTGTTTTGGGACTCTGCAGAGAAAGTGTTTGCAGACTGCTGAATCCACACATGGGTTGAACTCTAGAAGTTGAGTGCACACATTGACAACCGTTCTGTTAGGTAGCTGCATTTTGGATTTAGAAGCAGATATTTCCCTGTGCTTACTGCTGTTTCTTCCATATGCCGGTAATGGTCTGAAAACGCCTGTTTTGGGACTCTGCAGAGAAAGAGTTTGCAGACTGCTGAATCCACACACCGGTTTAACTCTGGAAGTTGAGTGCACACATTGACAACCGTTCTGTTAGATAGCTGCATTTTGGATTTAGAAGCAGATATTTCCCTGTGCTTACTGCTGTTTCTTCCATATGCCGGTAATGGGCTGAAAACGCCTGTTTTGGGACTCTGCAGAGAAAGAGTTTGCAGACTGCTGAATCCACACACGGGTTTAACTCTGGAAGCTGAGTGCACACATTGACAACCGTTCTGTTAGATAGCTGCGTTTTGGATTTAGAAGCAGATATATCCCTGTGCTTACTGCTGTTTCTTCCATATGCCGGTAATGGGCTGAAAACGCCTGTTTTGGGACTCTGCAGAGAAAGTGTTTGCAGACTGCTGAATCCACACACGGGTTTAACTCTGGAAGTTGAGTGCACACATTGACAACCGTTCTGTTAGGTAGCTGCGTTTTGGATTTAGAAGCAGATATTTCCCTGTGCTTACTGCTGTTTCTTCCATATGCCGGTAATGGGCTGAAAACGCCTGTTTTGGGACTCTGCAGAGAAAGTGATTGCAGACTGCTGAATCCACACACGGGTTTAACTCTGAAAGTTGAGTGCACACATTGACAACCGTTCTGTTGGATACCTGCGTTTTGGATTTAGAAGCAGATATTTCCCTGTGCCTACTGCTGTTTCTACCATATGCCGGTAATGGGCTGAAAATGCCTGTTTTGGGACTCTGCAGAGAAAGAGTTTGCAGACTGCTGAATCCACACACGGCTTTATCTCTGGAAGTTGAGTGCACACGTTGACAACGGTTCTGTTAGATAGCTGCGTTTTGGATTTAGAAGCAGATATTTCCCTGTGCTTACTGCTGTTTCTTCCATATGGCGGTAATGGGCTGAAAACGCCTGTTTTGGGACTCTGCAGAGAAAGTGTTTGCAGACTGCTGAATCCACACACGGGTTTAACTCTGGAAGTTGAGTGCACACATTGACAACCGTCCCGTTAGATAGCTGCCTTTTGGATTTAGAAGCAGATATTTCCCTGTGCTTACTGCTGTTTCTTCCATATGGCGGTAATGGGCTGAAAACGCCTGTTTTGGGACTCTGCAGAGAAAGTGTTTGCAGACTGCTGAATTCACACACGGGTTTAACTCTGGAAGTTGAGTGCACACATTGAAAACCGTTCTCTTAGATAGCTGCGGTTTGGATTTAGAAGCAGATATTTCCCTGTGCTTACTGCTGTTTCTTCCATATGCCGGTAATGGGCTGAAAACGCCTGTTTTGGGACTCTGCAGAGAAAGTGTTTGCAGACTGCTGACTCCACACACGGGTTTACCTCTGGAAATTGAGTGCACACATTGTCAACCGTTCTGTTAGATAGCTGCGTTTTGGATTTAGAAGCAGGTATTTCCCTGTGCTTACTGCTGTTTCTTCCATATGCCGGTAACGGGCTGAAAAGGCCTGTTTTGGGACTCTGGAGAGAAAGTGTTTGCAGACTGCTGAATCCACACACGGGTTTAACTCTGGAAGTTGAGTGCACACATTGACAACCGTCCCGTTAGATAGCTGCCTTTTGGATTTAGAAGCAGATATTTCCCTGTGCTTACTGCTGTTTCTTCCATATGCCGGAAATGGGCTGATAACGCCTGTTTTGGGACTCTGCAGAGAAAGTGTTTGCAGACTGCTGAATCCACACACGGGTTTAACTCTGGAAGTTGAGTGCACACATTGACAACCGTTCTGTTAGATAGCTGCGTTTTGGATTTAGAAGCAGATTTTTCCCTGTGCTTACTGCTGTTTCTTCCATATGCCGGTAACGGGCTGAAAAGGCCTGTTTTGGAACTCTGGAGAGAAAGTGTTTGCAGACTGCTGAATCCACACACGGGTTAAAACTGGAAGTTGAGGGCACACATTGACAACCGTTCTGTTAGGTAGCTGCATTTTGGATTTAGAAGCAGATATTTCCCTGTGCTTACTGCTGTTTCTTCCATATGCCGGTAATGGGCTGAAAACGCCTGTTTTGGGACTCTGCAGAGAAAGTGTTTGCAGACTGCTGAATCCACACATGGTTTGAACTCTAGAAGTTGAGTGCACACATTGACAACCGTTCTGTTAGGTAGCTGCATTGTGGATTTAGAAGCAGATATTTCCCTGTGCTTACTGCTGTTTCTTCCATATGCCGGTAATGGTCTGAAAACGCCTGTTTTGGGACTCTGCAGAGAAAGAGTTTGCAGACTGCTGAATCCACACACCGGTTTAACTCTGGAAGTTGAGTGCACACATTGACAACCGTTCTGTTAGATAGCTGCATTTTGGATTTAGAAGCAGATATTTCCCTGTGCTTACTGCTGTTTCTTCCATATGCCGGTAATGGGCTGAAAACGCCTGTTTGGGGACTCTGCAGAGAAAGAGTTTGCAGACTGCTGAATCCACACACGGGTTTAACTCTGGAAGCTGAGTGCACACATTGACAAACGTTCTGTTAGATAGCTGCGTTTTGGATTTAGAAGCAGATATTTCCCTGTGCTTACTGCTGTTTCTTCCATATGCCGGTAATGGGCTGAAAACGCCTGTTTTGGGACTCTGCAGAGAAAGTGTTTGCAGACTGCTGAATCCACACACGGGTTTAACTCTGGAAGTTGAGTGCACACATTGACAACCGTTCTGTTAGGTAGCTGCGTTTTGGATTTAGAAGCAGATATTTCCCTGTGCTTACTGCTGTTTCTTCCATATGGCGGTAATGGGCTGAAAACGCCTGTCTTGGGACTCTGCAGAGAAAGTGTTTGCAGACTGCTGACTCCACACACGGGTTTACCTCTGGAAATTGAGTGCACACATTGACAACCGTTCTGTTAGATAGCTGCGTTTTGGATTTAGAAGCAGGTATTTCCCTGTGCTTACTGCTGTTTCTTCCATATGCCGGTAACGGGCTGAAAAGGCCTGTTTTGGGACTCTGGAGAGAAAGTGTTTGCAGACTGCTGAATTCACACACGGGTTGAACTCTGGAAGTTGAGTGCACACATTGACAACCGTTCTGTTAGGTAGCTGCATTTTGGATTTAGAAGCAGATATTTCCCTGTGCTTACTGCTGTTTCTTCCATATGCCGGTAATGGGCTGAAAACGCCTGTTTGGGGACTCTGCAGAGAAAGAGTTTGCAGACTGCTGAATCCACACACGGCTTTATCTCTGGAAGTTGAGTGCACACGTTGACAACGGTTCTGTTAGATAGCTGCGTTTTGGATGTAGAAGCAGATATTTCCCTGTGCTTACTGCTGTTTCTTCCATATGGCGGTAATGGGCTGAAAACGCCTGTTTTGGGACTCTGCAGAGAAAGTGTTTGCAGACTGCTGAATCCACACATGGCTTTAACTCTGGAAGTTGAGTGCACACATTCACAACCGTCCCGTTAGATAGCTGCCTTTTGGATTTAGAAGCAGATATTTCCCTGTGCTTACTGCTGTTTCTTCCATATGCCGGTAATGGGCTGAAAACGCCTGTTTTGGGTCTCTGCAGAGAAAGTGTTTGCAGACTGCTGAATCCACACACGGGTTTAACTCTGGAAGTTGAGTGCACACATTGACAACCGTTCTGTTAGGTAGCTGCATTTTGGATTTAGAAGCAGATATTTCCCTGTGCTTACTGCTGTTTCTTCCGTATGCCGGTAATGGGCTGAAAACGCCTGTTTTGGGACTCTGCAGAGAAAGTGTTTGCAGACTGCTGAATCCACACACGGGTTTAACTCTGGAATTTGCGTGCACACATTGACAACCGATCTGTTAGATAGCTGCGTTTTGGATTTAGAAGCAGATATTTCCCTGTGCTTACTGCTGTTTATTCCATATGCCGGTAATGGGCTGAAAACGCCTGTTTTGGGACTCTGCAGAGAAAGTGTTTGCAGACTGCTGAATCCACACACGGGTTTAACTCTGGAAGTTGAGTGCACACATTGACAACCGTTCTGTTAGATAGCTGCGTTTTGGATTTTGAAGCAGATATTTCCCTGTGCTTACTGCTATTTATTCCATATGCCGATAATGGGCTCAAAACGCCTGTTTTGGGACTCTGCAGAGAAAGAGTTTGCAGACTGCTGAATCCACACACGGCTTTATCTCTGGAAGTTGAGTGCACACGTTGACAACGGTTCTGTTAGATAGCTGCGTTTTGGATTTAGAAGCAGATATTTCCCTGTGCTTACTGCTGTTTCTTCCATATGGCGGTAATGGGCTGAAAACGCCTGTTTTGGGACTCTGCAGAGAAAGTGTTTGCAGACTGCTGAATCCACACACGGGTTTAACTCTGGAAGTTGAGTGCACACATTGACAACCGTCCCGTTAGATAGCTGCCTTTTGGATTTAGAAGCAGATATTTCCCTGTGCTTACTGCTGTTTCTTCCATATGCCGGTAATGGGCTGAAAACGCCTGTTTTGGTACTCTGCACAGAAAGCGTTTGCAGACTGCTGAATCCACACACGGGTTTAACTCTGGAAGTTGAGTGCACACATTGACAACCGTTCTGTTAGGTAGCTGCATTTTGGATTTAGAAGCAGATATTTCCCTGTGCTTACTGCTGTTTCTTCCGTATGACGGTAATGGGCTGAAAACGCCTGTTTTGGGACTCTGCAGCGAAACTGTTTGCAGACTGCTGAATTCACACACGGGTTTAACTCTGGAAGTTGAGTGCACACATTGAAAACCGTTCTGTTAGATAGCTGCGTTTTTGATTTAGAAGCAGATATTTCCCTGTGCTTACTGCTGTTTCTTCCATATGCCGGTAATGGGCTGAAAACGCCTGTTTTGGGACCCTGCAGAGAAAGTGTTTGCAGACTGCTGAATCAACACACGGGTTTAACTCTGGAAATTGAGTGCACACATTGACAACCGTTCTGTTAGATAGCTTCGTTTTGGATTTAGAAGCAGGTATTTCCCTTTGCTTACTGCTGTTTCTTCCATATGCCGGTAACGGGCTGAAAAGGCCTGTTTTGGGACTCTGGAGAGAAAGTGTTTGCAGACTGCTGAATTCACACACGGGTTGAACTCTGGAAGTTGAATGCACACATTGACAACCGTTCTGTTAGGTAGCTGCATTTTGGATTTAGAAGCAGATATTTCCCTGTGCTTACTGCTGTTTCTTCCATATGCCGGTAATGGGCTGAAAACGCCTGTTTTGGGACTCTGCAGAGAAAGTGTTTGCAGATTGCTGAATCCACACACGGGTTTAACTCTGGAAGTTGAGTGCACACATTGACAACCGTTCTGTTAGATAGCTGCGTTTTGGATTTAGAAGCAGATATTTCCCTGTGCTTACTGCTGTTTCTTCCATATGCCGGTAATGGGCTGAAAACGCCTGTTTTGGGACTCTGCAGAGAAAGTGTTTGCAGACTGCTGAATCCACACACGGCTTTAACTCTGGAAGTTGAGTGCACACATTGACAACCGTCCCGTTAGATAGCTGCCTTTTGGATTTAGAAGCAGATATTTCCCTGTGCTTACTGCTGATTCTTCCATATGCCGGAAATGGGCTGAAAACGCCTGTTTTGGGACTCTGCAGAGATAGTGTTTGCAGACTGCTGAATCCACACACGGGTTTAACTCTGGAAGTTGAGTGCACACATTGACAACCGTTCTGTTAGATAGCTGCGTTTTGGATTTAGAAGCAGATTTTTCCCTGTGCTTACTGCTGTTTCTTCCATATGCCGGTAACGGGCTGAAAAGGCCTGTTTTGGAACTCTGGAGAGAAAGTGTTTGCAGACTGCTGAATCCACACACGGGTTAAATCTGGAAGTTGAGGGCACACATTGACAACCGTTCTGTTAGGTAGCTGCATTTTGGATTTAGAAGCAGATATTTCCCTGTGCTTACTGCTGTTTCTTCCATATGCCGGTAATGGGCTGAAAACGCCTGTTTTGGGACTCTGCAGAGAAAGTGTTTGCAGACTGCTGAATCCACACATGGGTTGAACTCTAGAAGTTGAGTGCACACATTGACAACCGTTCTGTTAGATAGCTGCATTTTGGATTTAGAAGCAGATATTTCCCTGTGCTTACTGCTGTTTCTTCCATATGCCGGTAATGGTCTGAAAACGCCTGTTTTGGGACTCTGCAGAGAAAGAGTTTGCAGACTGCTGAATCCACACACCGTTTTAACTCTGGAAGTTGAGTGCACACATTGACAACCGTTCTGTTAGATAGCTGCGTTTTGGATTTAGAAGCAGATATTTCCCTGTGCTTACTGCTGTTTCTTCCATATGCCGGTAATGGGCTGAAAACGCCTGTTTTGGGACTCTGCAGAGAAAGTGTTTGCAGACTGCTGAATCCACACACGGGTTTAACTCTGGAAGCTGAGTGCACACATTGACAACCGTTCTGTTAGATAGCTGCGTTTTGGATTTAGTAGCAGATATTTCCCTGTGCTTACTGCTGTTTCTTCCATATGCCGGTAATGGGCTGAAAACGCCTGTTTTGGGACTCTGCAGAGAAAGTGTTTGCAGACTGCTGAATCCACACACGGGTTTAACTCTGGAAGTTGAGTGCACACATTGACAACCGTTGTGTTAGGTAGCTGCATTTTGGATTTAGAAGCAGATATTTCCCTGTGCTTACTGCTGTTTCTTCCGTATGCCGGTAATGGGCTGAAAACGCCTGTTTTGGGACTCTGCAGAGAAAGTGTTTGCAGACTGCTGAATCCACACACGGGTTTAACTCTGGAATTTGCGTGCACACATTGACAACCGATCTGTTAGATAGCTGCGTTTTGGATTTAGAAGCAGATATTTCCCTGTGCCTACTGCTGTTTATTCCATATGCCCGTAATGGGCTGAAAACGCCTGTTTTGGGACTCTGCAGAGAAAGTGTTTGCAGACTGCTGAATCCACACACGGGTTTAACTCTGGAAGTTGAGTGCACACATTGACAACCGTTCTGTTAGATAGCTGCGTTTTGGATTTAGAAGCAGAAATTTCCCTGTGCTTACTGCTGTTTCTTCCATATGCCGGTAACGGGCTGAAAACGCCTGTTTTGGGACTCTGCAGAGAAAGTGTTTGCAGACTGCTGAATCCACACACGGGTTTAACTCTGGAAGTTGAGTGCACACATTGACAACCGTTCTGTTAGATAGCTGCGTTTTCGATTTAGAAGCAGATATTTCCCTGTGCTTTCTGCTGTTTCTTCCATATGCCGGTAATGGGCTGAAAACGCCTGTTTTGGGACCCTGCAGAGAAAGAGTTTGCAGACTGCTGAATCCACACACGGGTTTAACTCTGGAAGTTGAGTGCACACATTGACAACCGTTCTGTTAGATAGCTGCGTTTTGGATTTAGAGGCAGATATTTCCCTGTGCTTACTGCTGTTTCTTCCATATGCCGGTAATGGGCTGAAAACGCCTGTTTTGGGACTCTGCAGAGAAAGAGTTTGCAGACTGCTGAATCCAAACACCGGTTTAACTCTGGAAGTTGATAGCACACATTGAGAACCGTTCTGTTAGATAGCTGCGCTTTGGATTTAGAAGCAGATATTTCCCTGTGCTTACTGCTGTTTCTTCCATATGCCGGTAATGGGCTGAAAACGCCTGTTTTGGGACTCTGCAGAGAAAGTGTTTGCAGACTGCTGAATCTACACACGGGTTTAACTCTGGAAGTTGAGTGCACACATTGACAACCGTTCTGTTAGGTAGCTGCGTTTTGGATTTAGAAGCAGATATTTCCCTGTGCTTACTGCTGTTTCTTCCATATGCCGGTAATGGGCTGAAAACGCCTGTTTTGGGACTCTGCAGAGAAAGAGTTTGCAGACTGCTGAATCCACACACGGCTTTATCTCTGGAAGTTGAGTGCACACGTTGACAACGGTTCTGTTAGATAGCTGCGTTTTGGATTTATAAGCAGATATTTCCCTGTGCTTACTGCTGTTTCTTCCATATGGCGGTATTGGGCTGAAAACGCCTGTTTTGGGACTCTGCAGAGAAAGTGTTTGCAGACTGCTGAATCCACACACGGGTTTAACTCTGGAAGTTGAGTGCACACATTGACAACCGTCCCGTTAGATAGCTGCCTTTTGGATTTAGAAGCAGATATTTCCCTGTGCTTACTGCTGTTTCTTCCATATGCCGGTAATGGGCTGAAAACGCCTGTTTTGGTACTCTGCAGAGAAAGCGTTTGCAGACTGCTGAATCCACACACGGGTTTAACTCTGGAAGTTGAGTGCACACATTGACAACCGTTCTGTTAGGTAGCTGCATTTTGGATTTAGAAGCAGATGTTTCCCTGTGCTTACTGCTGTTTCTTCCGTATGCCGGTAATGGGCTGAAAACGCCTGTTTTGGGACTCTGCAGAGAAACTGTTTGCAGACTGCTGAATTCACACACGGGTTTAACTCTGGAAGTTGAGTGCACACATTGAAAACCGTTCTGTTAGATAGCTGCGTTTTTGATTTAGAAGCAGATATTTCCCTGTGCTTACTGCTGTTTCTTCCATATGCCGGTAATGGGCTGAAAACGCCTGTTTTGGGACTCTGCAGAGAAAGTGTTTGCAGACTGCTGAATCCACACACGGGTTTAACTCTGGAAATTGAGTGCACACATTGACAACCGTTCTGTTAGATAGCTGCGTTTTGGATTTAGAAGCAGATATTTCCCTGTGCTTACTGCTGTTTCTTCCATATGCCGGTAATGGGCTGAAAACGCCTGTTTTGGGACTCTGCAGAGAAAGAGTATGCGGACTACTGAATCCACACACGGGTTTAACTCTGGAAGTTGAGTGCACACATTGACAACCGTTCTGTTAGATAGCTGCGTTTTGGATTTAGAAGCAGATGTTTCCCTGTGCTTACTGCTGTTTCTTCCGTATGCCGGTAATGGGCTGAAAACGCCTGTTTTGGGACTCTGCAGAGAAAGTGTTTGCAGACTGCTGAATTCACACACGGGTTTAACTCTGGAAGTTGAGTGCACACGTTGACAACCTTTCTGTTAGGTAGCTGCGTTTTGGATTTAGAAGGAGATATTTCCCTGTGCTTACTGCTGTTTCTTCCATATGCCGGTAATGGGCTGAAAACGCCTGTTTTGGGACTCTGCAGAGAAAGAGTTTGCAGACTGCTGAATCCAAACACCGGTTTAACTCTGGAAGTTGAGTGCACACATTGAAAACCGTTCTGTTAGATAGCTGCGGTTTGGATTTAGAAGCAGATATAACCCTGTGCTTACTGCTGTTTCTTCCATATGGCGGTAATGGGCTGAAAACGCCTGTTTTGGGACTCTGCAGGGAAAGTGTTTGCAGACTGCTGACTCCACACACGGGTTTACCTCTGGAAATTGAGTGCACACATTGACAACCGTTCTGTTAGATAGCTGCGTTTTGGATTTAGAAGCAGGTATTTCCCTGTGCTTACTGCTGTTTCTTCCATATGCCGGTAACGGGCTGAAAAGGCCTGTTTTGGGACTCTGGAGAGAAAGTGTTTGCAGACTGCTGAATTCACACACGGGTTGAACTCTGGAAGTTGAGTGCACACATTGACAACCGTTCTGTTAGGTAGCTGCATTTTGGATTTAGAAGCAGATATTTCCCTGTGCTTACTGCTGTTTCTTCCATATGCCGGTAATGGGCTGAAAACGCCTGTTTTGGGACTCTGCAGAGAAAGTGTTTGCAGACTGCTGAATCCACACACGGGTTTAACTCTGGAAGTTGAGTGCACACATTGACAACCGTTCTGTTAGGTAGCTGCGTTTTCGATTTAGAAGCAGATATTTCCCTGTGCTTACTGCTGTTTCTTCCATATGCCGGTAATGGGCTGAAAACGCCTGTTTTGGGACTCTGCAGAGAAAGTGTTTGCAGACTGCTGAATCCACACACGGCTTTATCTCTGGAAGTTGAGTGCACACGTTGACAACGGTTCTGTTAGATAGCTGCGTTTTGGATTTAGAAGCAGATATTTCCCTGTGCTTACTGCTGTTTCTTCCATATGGCGGTAATGGACTGAAAACGCCTGTTTTGGGACTCTGCAGAGAAAGTGTTTGCAGACTGCTGAATCCACACACGGCTTTAACTCTGGAAGTTGAGTGCACACATTGACAACCGTCCCGTTAGATAGCTGCCTTTTGGATTTAGAAGCAGATATTTCCCTGTGCTTACTGCTGTTTCTTCCATATGCCGGAAATGGGCTGAAAACGCCTGTTTTGGGACTCTGCAGAGAAAGTGTTTGCAGACTGCTGAATCCACACACGGGTTTAACTCTGGAAGTTGAGTGCACACATTGACAACCGTTCTGTTAGATAGCTGCGTTTTGGATTTAGAAGCAGATTTTTCCCTGTGCTTACTGCTGTTTCTTCCATATGCCGGTAACGGGCTGAAAAGGCCTGTTTTGGAACTCTGGAGAGAAAGTGTTTGCAGACTGCTGAATCCACACACGGGTTAAATCTGGAAGTTGAGGGCACACATTGACAACCGTTCTGTTAGGTAGCTGCATTTTGGATTTAGAAGCAGATATTTCCCTGTGCTTACTGCTGTTTCTTCCATATGCCGGTAATGGGCTGAAAACGCCTGTTTTGGGACTCTGCAGAGAAAGTATTTGCAGACTGCTGAATCCACACATGGGTTGAACTCTAGAAGTTGAGTGCACACATTGACAACCGTTCTGTTAGGTAGCTGCATTTTGGATTTAGAAGCAGATATTTCCCTGTTCTTACTGCTGTTTCTTCCATATGCCGTTAATGGTCTGAAAACGCCTGTTTTGGGACTCTGCAGAGAAAGAGTTTGCAGACTGCTGAATCCACACACCGGTTTAACTCTGGAAGTTGAGTGCACACATTGACAACCGTTCTGTTAGATAGCTGCGTTTTGGATTTAGAAGCAGATATTTCCCTGTGCTTACTGCTGTTTCTTCCATATGCCGGTAATGGGCTGAAAACGCCTGTTTTGGGACTCTGCAGAGAAAGAGTTTGCAGACTGCTGAATCCACACACGGGTTTAACTCTGGAAGCTGAGTGCACACATTGACAACCGTTCTGTTAGATAGCTGCGTTTTGGATTTAGAAGCAGATATTTCCCTGTGCTTACTGCTGTTTCTTCCATATGCCGGTAATGGGCTGAAAACGCCTGTTTTGGGACTCTGCAGAGAAAGTGTTTGCAGACTGCTGAATCCACACACGGGTTTAACTCTGGAAGTTGAGTGCACACATTGACAACCGTTCTGTTAGGTAGCTGCGTTTTGGATTTAGAAGCAGATATTTCCCTGTGCTTACTGCTGTTTCTTCCATATGGCGGTAATGGGCTGAAAACGCCTGTCTTGGGACTCTGCAGAGAAAGTGTTTGCAGACTGCTGACTCCACACACTGGTTTACCTCTGGAAATTGAGTGCACACATTGACAACCGTTCTGTTAGATAGCTGCGTTTTGGATTTAGAAGCAGGTATTTCCCTGTGCTTACTGCTGTTTCTTCCATATGCCGGTAACGGGCTGAAAAGGCCTGTTTTGGGACTCTGCAGAGAAAGTGTTTGCAGACTGCTGAATCCACACACGGGTTTAACTCTGGAAGTTGAGTGCACACATTGACAACCGTCCCGTTAGATAGCTGCCTTTTGGATTTAGAAGCAGATATTTCCCTGTGCTTACTGCTGTTTCTTCCATATGCCGGTAATGGGCTGAAAACGCCTGTTTTGGTACTCTGCAGAGAAAGCGTTTGCAGACTGCTGAATCCACACACGGGTTTAACTCTGGAAGTTGAGTGCACACATTGACAACCGTTCTGTTAGGTAGCTGCATTTTGTATTTAGAAGCAGATGTTTCCCTGTGCTTACTGCTGTTTCTTCCGTATGCCGGTAATGGGCTGAAAACGCCTGTTTTGGGACTCTGCAGCGAAACTGTTTGCAGACTACTGAATTCACACACGGGTTTAACTCTGGAAGTTGAGTGCACACATTGAAAACCGTTCTGTTAGATAGCTGCGTTTTGGATTTAGAAGCAGATATTTCCCTGTGCTTACTGCTGTTTCTTCCATATGCCGGTAATGGGCTGAAAACGCCTGTTTTGGGACTCTGCAGAGAAAGTGTTTGCAGACTGCTGAATCCACACACGGGTTTACCTCTGGAAGCTGAGTGCACACATTGACAACCGTTCTGTTAGATAGCTGCGTTTTGGATTTAGAAGCAGATATTTCCCTGTGCTTACTGCTGTTTCTTCCATATGCCGGTAATGGGCTGAAAACGCCTGTTTTGGGACTCTGCAGAGAAAGTGTTTGCAGACTGCTGAATCCACACACGGGTTTAACTCTGGAAATTGAGTGCACACATTGACAACCGTTCTGTTAGATAGCTGCGTTTTGGATTTAGAAGCAGATGTTTCCCTGTGCTTACTGCTGTTTCTTCCGTATGCCGGTAATGGGCTGAAAACGCCTGTTTTGGGACTCTGCAGAGAAAGTGTTTGCAGACTGCTGAATCCACACACGGGTTTAACTCTGGAAGTTGAGTGCACACATTGACAACCGTTCTGTTAGGTAGCTGCGTTTTGGATTTAGAAGCAGATATTTCCCTGTGCTTACTGCTGTTTCTTCCATATGCCGGTAATGCGCTGAAAACGCCTGTTTTGGGACTCTGCAGAGAAAGTGTTTGCAGACTGCTGAATCTACACACGGGTTTAACTCTGGAAGTTGAGTGCACACATTGACAACCGTTCTGTTAGGTAGCTGCGTTTTGGATTTAGAAGCAGATATTTCCCTGTGCTTACTGCTGTTTCTTCCATATGCCGGTAATGGGCTGAAAACGCCTGTTTTAGGACTCTGCAGAGAAAGTGTTTGCAGACTGCTGAATCCACACACGGGTTTAACTCTGGAAGTTCAGTGCACACATTGACAACCGTTCTGTTAGATAGCTGCGTTTTGGATTTAGAAGCAGATATTTCCCTGTGCTTACTGCTGTTTCTTCCATATGGCGGTAATGGGCTGAAAACGCCTGTTTTGGGACTCTGCAGAGAAAGAGTTTGCAGACTGCTGAATCCACACACCGGTTTAACTCTGGAAGTTGAGTGCACACATTGGCAACCGTTCTTTTAGATAGCTGCGTTTTGGATTTAGAAGCAGATATTTCCCTGTGCTTACTGCTGTTTCTTCCATATGCCGGTAATGGGCTGAATACGCCTGTTTTGGGACTCTGCAGAGAAAGTGTTTGCAGACTGCTGAATCCACACACGGGTTTAACTCTGGAAGTTGAGTGCACACATTGACAACCGTTGTGTTAGATAGCTGCGTTTTGGATTTAGAAGCAGATATTTCCCTGTGCTTACTGCTGTTTCTTCCATATGCCGGTAATGGGATGAAAACGCCTGTTTTGGGAATCTGCAGAGAAAGTGTTTGCAGACTGCTGAATCCACACACGGGTTTCACTCTGCAAGTTGAGGGCACAAATTGACAATGGTTCTGTTGGATAGCTGCGTTTTGGATTTAGAAGCAGATATTTCCCTGTGCTTACTGCTGTTTCTTCCATATGCCGGTAATGGGCTGAAAACGCCTGTTTTGGGACTCTGCAGAGAAAGTGTTTGCAGACTGCTGAATCCACACACGGGTTGAACTCTGGAAGTTGAGTGCACACATTGACAACCGTTCTGTTAGATGGCTGCGTTTTGGATTTAGAAGCAGATATTTCCCTGTGCTTACTGCTGTTTCTTCCATATGCCGGTAATGGGCTGAAAACGCCTGTTTTGGGACTCTGCAGAGAAAGAGTTTGCAGACTGCTGAATCCAAACACCGGTTTAACTCTGGAAGTTGATAGCACACATTGAGAACCGTTCTGTTAGATAGCTGCGCTTTGGATTTAGAAGCAGATATTTCCCTGTGCTTATGCTGTTTCTTCCATATGCCGGTAATGGGCTGAAAACCCCTGTTTTGGGACTCTGCAGAGAAAGTGTTTGCAGACTGCTGAATCCACACACGGGTTTACCTCTGGAAGTTGAGTGCACACATTGACAACCGTTCTGTTAGATAGCTGCGTTTTGGATTTAGAAGCAGATATTTCCCTGTGCTTACTGCTATTTATTCCATATGCCGATAATGGGCTGAAAACGCCTGTTTTGGGACTCTGCAGCGAAACTGTTTGCAGACTGCTGAATCAACACACGGGTTTAACACTGGAAGTTGAGTGCACACATTGACAACCGTTCTGTTAGATAGCTGCGTTTTGGATTTAGAAGCAGATATTTCCCTGTGCTTACTGCTGTTTCTTCCATATGCCGGTAATGGGCTGAAAACGCCTGTTTTGGGACTCTGCAGAGAAAGTGTTTGCAGACTGCTGAATCTACACACGGGTTTAACTCTGGAAGTTGAGTGCACACATTGACAACCATTCTGTTAGGTAGCTGCGTTTTGGATTTAGAAGCAGATATTTCCCTGTGCTTACTGCTGTTTCTTCCATATGCCGGTAATGGCTGAAAACGCCTGTTTTGGGACTCTGCAGAGAAAGTGTTTGCAGACTGCTGAATCCACACACGGCTTTATCTCTGGAAGTTGAGTGCACACGTTGACAACGGTTCTGTTAGATAGCTGCGTTTTGGATTTAGAAGCAGATATTTCCCTGTGCTTACTGCTGTTTCTTCCATATGCCGGTAATGGGCTGAAAACGCCTGTTTTGGGACTCTGCAGAGAAAGTGTTTGCAGACTGCTGAATCCACACACGGGTTTAACTCTGGAAGTTGAGTGCACACATTGACAACCGTTCTGTTAGATAGCTGCGTTTTGGATTTAGAAGCAGATTTTTCCCTGTGCTTACTGCTGTTTCTTCCATATGCCGGTAATGGGCTGAAAACGCCTGTTTTGGGACACTGCAGAGAAACAGTTTGCAGACTGCTGAATCCAAACACCGGTTTAACTCTGGAAGTTGAGTGCACACATTGACAACCGTTTTGTTAGATAGCTGCGTTTTGGATTTAGAAGCAGATATTTCCCTGTGCTTACTGCTGTTTCTTCCATATGGCGGTAATGGGCTGAAAACGCCTGTTTTGGGACTCTGCAGAGAAAGAGTTTGCAGACTGCTGAATCCACACACCGGTTTAACTCTGGAAGTTGAGTGCACACATTGGCAACCGTTCTTTTAGATAGCTGCGTTTTGGATTTAGAAGCAGATATTTCCCTGTGCTTACTGCTGTTTCTTCCATATGGCGGTAATGGGCTGAAAATGCCTGTTTTGGGACTCTGCAGAGAAAGTGTTTGCAGACTGCTGAATCCACACACGGGTTTACCTCTGGAATTTGAATGCACACATTGACAACCGTTTTGTTAGATAGCTGCGTTTTGGATTTAGAAGCAGATATTTCCCTGTGCTTACTGCTGTTTCTTCGATATGCCGGTAATGGGCTGAATACGCCTGTTATGGGACTCTGCAGAGAAAGTGTTTGCAGACTGCTGAATCCACACACGGGTTTAACTCTGGAAGTTGAGTGCACACATTGACAACCGTTGTGTTAGAAAGCTGCGTTTTGGATTTAGAAGCAGATATTTCCCTGTGTTTACTGCTGTTTCTTCCTTATGCCGGTAATGGGCTGAAAACGCCTGTTTTGGGACTCTGCAGAGAAAGTGTTTGCAGACTGCTGAATCCACACACGGGTTTAACTCTGGAAGTTGAGTGCCCA
Organism: Aotus nancymaae; assembly: GCF_030222135.1. NCBI lineage: Eukaryota > Metazoa > Chordata > Mammalia > Primates > Aotidae > Aotus > Aotus nancymaae. The sequence goes on from NW_026989183.1 coordinate 163,413, forward strand.
CATTGACAACCGTTCTGTTAGATAGCTGCGTTTTGGATTTAGAAGCAGATATTTCCCTGTGATTACTGCTGTTTCTTCCATATGCCGGTAATGGGCTGAAAACGCCTGTTTTGGGACTCTGCAGAGAAAGTGTTTGCAGACTGCTGAATCCACACACGGGTTGAACTCTGGAAGTTGAGTGCACAGATTGACAACCATCCTGTTAGATAGCTGCGTTTTGGATTTAGAAGCAGATATTTCCCTGTGCTTACTGCTGTTTCTTCCATATGCCGGTAATGGGCTGAAAACGCCTGTTTTGGGACTCTGCAGAGAAAGTGTTTGCAGACTGCTGAATCCACACACGGGTTTCACTATGGAAGTTGAGGGCACAAATTGACAACGGTTCTGTTGGATAGCTGCGTTTTGGATTTAGAAGCAGATATTTCCCTGTTCTTACTGCTGTTTCTTCCATATGCCGGTAATGGGCTGAAAACGCCTGTTTTTGGACTCTGCAGAGAAAGTGTTTGCAGACTGCTGAATCCACACACGGGTTGAACTCTGGAAGTTGAATGCACACATTGACAACCGTTCTGTTAGATGGCTGCGTTTTGCATTTAGAAGCAGATATTTCCCTGTGCTTACTGCTGTTTCTTCCATATGCCGGTAATGGGCTGAAAACGCCTGTTTTGGGACTCTGCAGAGAAAGTGTTTGCAGACTGCTGAATCCACACACGGGTTTAACTCTGGAAGTTGAGTGCACACATTGACAACCGTTCTGTTAGATAGCTGCGTTTTGGATTTAGAAGCAGATATTTCCCTGTGATTACGGCTGTTTCTTCCATATGCCGGTAATGGGCTGAAAACGCCTGTTTTGGGACTCTGCAGAGAAAGTGTTTGCAGACTGCTGAATCCACACACGGGTTTAACTCTGGAAGTTGAGTGCACACATTGACAACCGTTCTGTTAGGTAGCTGCGTTTTGGATTTAGAAGCAGATATTTCCCTGTGCTTACTGCTGTTTCTTCCGTATGCCGGTAATGGGCTGAAAACGCCTGTTTTGGGACTCTGCAGAGAAAGTGTTTGCAGACTGCTGAATCCACACACGGGTTTAACTCTGGAAGTTGAGTGCACACATTGACAACCGTTCTGTTAGATAGCTGCGTTTTGGATTTAGAAGCAGATATTTCCCTGTGCTTACTGCTGTTTCTTCCATATGCCGGTAATGGGCTGAAAACGCCTGTTTTGGGACTCTGCAGAGAAAGTGTTTGCAGACTGCTGAATCCACACACGAGTTTAACTCTGGAAGTTGAGTGCACACATTGACAACCGTTCTGTTAGATAGCTGCGTTTTGGATTTAGAAGCAGATATTTCCCTGTGCTTACTGCTGTTTATTCCATATGCCGGTAATGGGCTGAAAACGCCTGTTTTGGGACTCTGCAGAGAAAGTCTTTGCAGACTGCTGAATCCACACACGGGTTTCACTCTGGAAGTTGAGTGCACACATTGACAACCGTTCTGTTATTTAGCTGCGTTTTGGATTTAGAAGCAGATATTTCCCTGTGTTTACTGCTGTTTCTTCCATATGCCGGTAATGGGCTGAAAACGCCTGTTTTGGGACTCTGCAGAGAAAGAGTTTGCAGACTGCTGAATCCACACACCGGTTTAACTCTGGAAGTTGAGTGCACACATTGGCAACCGTTCTTTTAGATAGCTGCGTTTTGGATTTAGAAGCAGATATTTCCCTGTGCTTACTGCTGTTTCTTCCATATGGCGGTAATGGGCTGAAAATGCCTGTTTTGGGACTCTGCAGAGAAAGTGTTTGCAGACTGCTGAATCCACACACGGGTTTACCTCTGGAATTTGAATGCACACATTGACAACCGTTCTGTTAGATAGCTGCATTTTGGATTTAGAAGCAGATATTTCCCTGTGCTTACTGCTGTTTCTTCCATATGCCGGTAATGGGCTGAATACGCCTGTTTTGGGACTCTGCAGAGAAAGTGTTTGCAGACTGCTGAATCCACACACGGGTTTAACTCTGGAAGTTGAGTGCACACATTGACAACCGTTGTGTTAGAAAGCTGCGTTTTGGATTTAGAAGCAGATATTTCCCTGTGTTTACTGCTGTTTCTTCCTTATGCCGGTAATGGGCTGAAAACGCCTGTTTTGGGACTCTGCAGAGAAAGTGTTTGCAGACTGCTGAATCCACACACGGGTTTAACTCTGGAAGTTGAGTGCCCACATTGACAACCGTTCTGTTAGATAGCTGCGTTTTGGATTTAGAAGCAGATATTTCCCTGTGATTACTGCTGTTTCTTCCATATGCCGGTAATGGGCTGAAAACGCCTGTTTTGGGACTCTGCAGAGAAAGTGTTTGCAGACTGCTGAATCCACACACGGGTTGAACTCTGGAAGTTGAGTGCACAGATTGACAACCATCCTGTTAGATAGCTGCGTTTTGGATTTAGAAGCAGATATTTCCCTGTGCTTACTGCTGTTTCTTCCATATGCCGGTAATGGGCTGAAAACGCCTGTTTTGGGACTCTGCAGAGAAAGTGTTTGCAGACTGCTGAATCCACACACGGGTTTCACTATGGAAGTTGAGGGCACAAATTGACAACGGTTCTGTTGGATAGCTGCGTTTTGGATTTAGAAGCAGATATTTCCCTGTTCTTACTGCTGTTTCTTCCATAGGCCGGTAATGGGCTGAAAACGCCTGTTTTGGGACTCTGCAGAGAAAGTGTTTGCAGACTGCTGAATCCACACACGGGTTGAACTCTGGAAGTTGAGTGCACACATTGACAACCGTTCTGTTAGATGGCTGCGTTTTGCATTTAGAAGCAGATATTTCCCTGTGCTTACTGCTGTTTCTTCCATATGCCGGTAATGGGCTGAAAACGCCTGTTTTGGGACTCTGCAGAGAAAGTGTTTGCAGACTGCTGAATCCACACACGGGTTTAACTCTGGAAGTTGAGTGCACACATTGACAACCGTTCTGTTAGATAGCTGCGTTTTGGATTTAGAAGCAGATATTTCCCTGTGATTACGGCTGTTTCTTCCATATGCCGGTAATGGGCTGAAAACGCCTGTTTTGGGACTCTGCAGAGAAAGTGTTTGCAGACTGCTGAATCCACACACGGGTTTAACTCTGGAAGTTGAGTGCACACATTGACAACCGTTCTGTTAGGTAGCTGCGTTTTGGATTTAGAAGCAGATATTTCCCTGTGCTTACTGCTGTTTCTTCCGTATGCCGGTAATGGGCTGAAAACGCCTGTTTTGGGACTCTGCAGAGAAAGTGTTTGCAGACTGCTGAATCCACACACGGGTTTAACTCTGGAAGTTGAGTGCACACATTGACAACCGTTCTGTTAGATAGCTGCGTTTTGGATTTAGAAGCAGATATTTCCCTGTGCTTACTGCTGTTTCTTCCGTATGCCGGTAATGGGCTGAAAACGCCTGTTTTGGGACTCTGCAGAGAAAGTGTTTGCAGACTGCTGAATCCACACACGGGTTTAACTCTGGAAGTTGAGTGCACACATTGACAACCGTTCTGTTAGATAGCTGCGTTTTGGATTTAGAAGCAGATATTTCCCTGTGCTTACTGCTGTTTATTCCATATGCCGGTAATGGGCTGAAAACGCCTGTTTTGGGACTCTGCAGAGAAAGTCTTTGCAGAATGCTGAATCCACACACGGGTTTAACTCTGGAAGTTGAGTGCACACATTGACAACCGTTCTGTTAGATAGCTGCGTTTTGGATTTAGAAGCAGATATTTCCCTGTGCTTACTGCTGTTTCTTCCATATGCCGGTAATGGGCTGAAAACGCCTGTTTTGGGACTCTGCAGAGAAAGTGTTTGCAGACTGCTGAATCTACACACGGGTTTAACTCAGGAAGTTGAGTGCACACATTGACAACCGTTCTGTTAGGTAGCTGCGTTTTGGATTTAGAAGCAGATATTTCCCTGTGCTTACTGCTGTTTCTTCCATATGCCGGTAATGGGCTGAAAACGCCTGTTTTGGGACTCTGCAGATAAAGTGTTTGCAGACTGCTGAATCCACACACGGCTTTATCTCTGGAAGTTGAGTGCACACGTTGACAACCATCCTGTTAGATAGCTGCGTTTTGGATTTAGAAGCAGATATTTCCCTGTGCTTACTGCTGTTTCTTCCATATGCCGGTAATGGGCTGAAAACGCCTGTTTTGGGACTCTGCAGAGAAAGTGTTTGCAGACTGCTGAATCCACACACGGGTTTCACTCTGGAAGTTGAGGGCACAAATTGACAACGGTTCTGTTGGATAGCTGCGTTTTGGATTTAGAAGCAGATATTTCCCTGTGCTTACTGCTGTTTCTTCCATATGCCGGTAATGGGCTGAAAACGCCTGTTTTGGGACTCTGCAGAGAAAGTGTTTGCAGACTGCTGAATCCACACACGGGTTGAACTCTGGAAGTTGAGTGCACACATTGACAACCGTTCTGTTAGATGGCTGCGTTTTGGATTTAGAAGCAGATATTTCCCTGTGCTTACTGCTGTTTCTTCCATATGCCGGTAATGGGCTGAAAACGTCTGTTTTGGGACTCTGCATAGAAAGTGTTTGCAGACTGCTGAATCCACACACGGGTTTAACTCTGGAAGTTGAGTGCACACATTGACAACCGTTCTGTTAGATAGCTGCGTTTTGGATTTAGAAGCAGATACTTCCCTGTGATTACTGCTGTTTCTTCCATATGCCGGGAATGGGCTGAAAACGCCTGATTTGGGACTCTGCAGAGAAAGTGTTTGCAGACTGCTGAATCCACACACGGGTTTAACTCTGGAAGTTGAGTGCACACATTGACAACCGTTCTGTTAGGTAGCTGCGTTTTGGATTTAGAAGCAGATATTTCCCTGTGCTTACTGCTGTTTCTTCCGTATGCCGGTAATGGGCTGAAAACGCCTGTTTTGGGACTCTGCAGAGAAAGTGTTTGCAGACTGCTGAATCCACACACGGGTTTAACTCTGGAAGTTGAGTGCACACATTGACAACCGTTCTGTTAGATGGCTGCGTTTTGGATTTACAAGCAGATATTTCCCTGTGCTTACTGCTGTTTCTTCCATATGCCGGTAATGGCTGAAAACGCCTGTTTTGGTACTCTGCAGAGAAAGTGTTTGCAGACTGCTGAATCCACACACGGCTTTATCTCTGGAAGTTGAGTGCACACGTTGACAACGGTTCTGTTAGATAGCTGCGTTTTGGATTTAGAAGCAGATATTTCCCTGTGCTTACGGCTCTTTCTTCCATATGGCGGTAATGGGCTGAAAACGCCTGTTTTGGGACTCTGCAGAGAAAGTGTTTGCAGACTGCTGAATCCACACATGGGTTTAACTCTGGAAGTTGAGTGCACACATTGACAACCGTCCCGTTAGATAGCTGCCTTTTGGATTTAGAAGCAGATATTTCCCTGTGCTTACTGCTGTTTCTTCCATATGCCGGTAATGGGCTGAAAACGCCTGTTTTGGTACTCTGCAGAGAAAGCGTTTGCAGACTGCTGAATCCACACACGGGTTTAACTCTGGAAGTTGAGTGCACACATTGACAACCGTTCTGTTAGGTAGCTGCATTTTGGATTTAGAAGCAGATGTTTCCCTGTGCTTACTGCTGTTTCTTCCGTATGCCGGTAATGGGCTGAAAACGCCTGTTTTGGGACTCTGCAGCGAAACTGTTTGCAGACTGTTGAATTCACACACGGGTTTAACTCTGGAAGTTGAGTGCACACATTGAAAACCGTTCTGTTAGATAGCTGCGTTTTGGATTTAGAAGCAGATATTTCCCTGTGCTTACTGCTGTTTCTTCCATATGCCGGTAATGGGCTGAAAACGCCTGTTTTGGGACTCTGCAGAGAAAGTGTTTGCAGACTGCTGAATCCACACACGGGTTTACCTCTGGAAGCTGAGTGCACACATTGACAACCGTTCTGTTAGATAGCTGCGTTTTGGATTTAGAAGCAGATATTTCCCTGTGCTTACTGCTGTTTCTTCCATATGCCGGTAATGGGCTGAAAACGCCTGTTTTGGGACTCTGCAGAGAAAGTGTTTGCAGACTGCTGAATCCACACACGGGTTTAACTCTGGAAGTTGAGTGCACACATTGACAACCGTTCTGTTAGATAGCTGCGTTTTGGATTTAGAAGCAGATATTTCCCTGTGCTTACTGCTGTTTCTTCCATATGCCGGTAATGGGCTGAAAACGCCTGTTTTGGGACTCTGCAGAGAAAGTGTTTGCAGACTGCTGAATCCACACACGGCTTTATCTCTGGAAGTTGAGTGCACACGTTGACAACGGTTCTGTTAGATAGCTGCGTTTTGGATTTAGAAGCAGATATTTCCCTGTGCTTACTGCTGTTTCTTCCATATGGCGGTAATGGGCTGAAAACGCCTGTTTTGGGACTCTGCAGAGAAAGTGTTTGCAGACTGCTGAATCCACACACGGGTTTAACTCTGGAAGTTGAGTGCACACATTGACAACCGTCCCGTTAGATAGCTGTCTTTTGGATTTAGAATCAGATATTTCCCTGTGCTTACTGCTGTTTCTTCCATATGGCGGTAAGGGGCTGAAAACGCCTGTTTTGGGACTCTGCAGAGAAAATGTTTGCAGACTGCTGAATCCACACACGGGTTTAACTCTGGAAATTGAGTGCACACATTGACAACCGTTCTGTTAGATAGCTGCGTTTTGGATTTAGAAGCAGATATTTCCCTGTGCTTACTGCTGTTTCTTCCATATGCCTGTAATGGGCTGAAAACGCCTGTTTTGGGACTCTGCAGAGAAAGTGTTTGCAGACTGCTGAATCCACACACGGGTTTAACTCTGGAAGTTGAGTGCACACATTGACAACCGTTCTGTTAGGTAGCTGCGTTTTGGATTTAGAAGCAGATATTTCCCTGTGCTTACTGCTGTTTCTTCCGTATGCCGGTAATGGGCTGAAAACGCCTGTTTTGGGACTCTGCAGAGAAAGTGTTTGCAGACTGCTGAATCCACACACGGATTTAACTCTGGAAGTTGAGGGCACACATTGAAAACCGTTCTGTTAGATAGCTGCGTTTTGGATTTAGAAGCAGATATTTCCCTGTGCTTTCTGCTGTTTCTTCCATATGCCGGTAATGGGTTGAAAACGCCTGTTTTGGGACCCTGCAGAGAAAGAGTTTGCAGACTGCTGAATCCACACACGGGTTTAACTCTGGAAGTTGAGTGCACACATTGACAACCGTTCTGTTAGATAGCTGCGTTTTGGATTTAGAAGCAGATATTTCCCTGTGTTTACTGCTGTTTCTTCCGTATGCCGGTAATGGGTTGAAAACGCCTGTTTTGGGACTCTGCAGAGAAAGTGTTTGCAGACTGCTGAATCCACACACGGGTTTAACTCTGGAAGTTGAGTGCACACATTGACAACCGTTCTGTTAGGTAGCTGCGTTTTGGATTTAGAAGCAGATATTTCCCTGTGCTTACTGCTATTTCTTCCATATGCCGGTAATGGGCTGAAAACGCCTGTTTTGGGACTCTGCAGAGAAAGTGTTTGCAGACTGCTGAATCCACACACGGGTTTAACTCTGGAAGTTGAGTGCACACATTGACAACCGTTCTGTTAGATAGCTGCGGTTTGGATTTAGAAGCAGATATTTCCCTGTGCTTACTGCTGTTTCTTCCATATGCCGGTAATGGGCTGAAAACGCCTGTTTTGGGACTCTGCAGAGAAAGTGTTTGCAGACTGCTGAATCCACACACGGGATTAACTCTGGAAGTTGAGTGCACACATTGACAACCGTCCTGTTAGATAGCTGCCTTTTGGATTTAGAAGCAGATATTTCCCTGTGCTTACTGCTGTTTCTTCCATATGCCGGTAATGGGCTGAAAACGTCTGTTTTGGGACTCTGCAGAGAAAGATTTTGCAGACTGCTGAATCCACACACGGGTTGAACTCTGGAAGTTGAGTGCACACATTGACAACCGTTCTGTTAGGTAGCTGCGTTTTGGATTTAGAAGCAGATATTTCCCTGTGCTTACTGCTGTTTCTTCCATATGCCGGTAACGGGCTGAAAAGGTCTGTTTTGGGACTCTGGAGAGAAAGTGTTTGCAGACTGCTGAATCCACACACGGGTTTAACTCTGGAAGTTGAGTGCACACATTGACAACCGTTCTGTTAGATAGCTGCGTTTTGGATTTAGAAGCAGATATTTCCCTGTGCTTACTGCTGTTTATTCCATATGCCGGTAATGGGCTGAAAACGCCTGTTTTGGGACTCTGCAGAGAAAGAGTTTGCAGACTGCTGAATCCACACACGGGTTGAACTCTGGAAGTTGAGTGCACACATTGACAACCGTTCTGTTAGATAGCTGCGTTTTGGATTTAGAAGCAGATATTTCCCTGTGCTTACTGCTGTTTCTTCCATATGGCGGTAATGGGCTGAAAACGCCTGTTTTGGGACTCTGCAGAGAAATCTTTGCAGACTGCTGAATCCACACACGGGTTTCACTCTGGAAGTTGAGTGCACACATTGACAACCGTCCTGTTAGATAGCTGCCTTTTGGATTTAGAAGCAGATATTTCCCTGTGCTTACTGCTGTTTCTTCCATATGGCGGTAATGGGCTGAAAACGCCTGTTTTGGGACTCTGCAGAGAAAGAGTTTGCAGACTGCTGAATCTACACACGGGTTTAACTCTGGAAGTTGAGTGCACACATTGACAACCGTTCTGTTAGGTAGCTGCGTTTTGGATTTAGAAGCAGATATTTCCCTGTGCTTACTGCTGTTTCTTCCATATGCCGGTAATGGCTGAAAACGCCTGTTTTGGTACTCTGCAGAGAAAGTGTTTGCAGACTGCTGAATCCACACACGGCTTTATCTCTGGAAGTTGAGTGCACACATTGACAACCGTTCTGTTAGATAGTTGCGTTTTGGATTTAGAAGCAGATGTTTCCCTGTGCTTACTGCTGTTTCTTCCGTATGCCGGTAATGGGCTGAAATCGCCTGTTTTGGGACTCTGCAGAGAAAGTGTTTGCAGACTGCTGAATCCACACACGGGTTTAACTCTGGAAGTTGAGTGCACACATTGACAACCGTTCTGTTAGGTAGCTGCGTTTTGGATTTAGAAGCAGATATTTCCCTGTGCTTACTGCTGTTTCTTCCATATGCCGGTAATGCGCTGAAAACGCCTGTTTTGGGACTCTGCAGAGAAAGTGTTTGCAGACTGCTGAATCTACACACGGGTTTAACTCTGGAAGTTGATTGCACACATTGACAACCGTTCTGTTAGGTAGCTGCGTTTTGGATTTCGAAGCAGATATTTCCCTGTGCTTACTGCTGTTTCTTCCATATGCCGGTAATGGGCTGAAAACGCCTGTTTTAGGACTCTGCAGAGAAAGTGTTTGCAGACTGCTGAATCCACACACGGGTTTAACTCTGGAAGTTCAGTGCACACATTGACAACCGTTCTGTTAGATAGCTGCGTTTTGGATTTAGAAGCAGATATTTCCCTGTGCTTACTGCTGTTTCTTCCATATGGCGGTAATGGGCTGAAAACGCCTGTTTTGGGACTCTGCAGAGAAAGAGTTTGCAGACTGCTGAATCCACACACCGGTTTAACTCTGGAAGTTGAGTGCACACATTGGCAACCGTTCTTTTAGATAGCTGCGTTTTGGATTTAGAAGCAGATATTTCCCTGTGCTTACTGCTGTTTCTTCCATATGCCGGTAATGGGCTGAATACGCCTGTTTTGGGACTCTGCAGAGAAAGTGTTTGCAGACTGCTGAATCCACACACGGGTTTAACTCTGGAAGTTGAGTGCACACATTGACAACCGTTGTGTTAGATAGCTGCGTTTTGGATTTAGAAGCAGGTATTTCCCTGTGCTTACTGCTGTTTCTTCCATATGCCGGTAATGGGCTGAAAACGCCTGTTTTGTGACTCTGCAGAGAAAGTGTTTGCAGACTGCTGAATCCACACACGGGTTTCACTCTGCAAGTTGAGGGCACAAATTGACAACGGTTCTGTTGGATAGCTGCGTTTTGGATTTAGAAGCAGATATTTCCCTGTGCTTACTGCTGTTTCTTCCATATGCCGGTAATGGGCTGAAAACGCCTGTTTTGGGACTCTGCAGAGAAAGAGTTTGCAGACTGCTGAATCCAAACACCGGTTTAACTCTGGAAGTTGATAGCACACATTGAGAACCGTTCTGTTAGATAGCTGCGCTTTGGATTTAGAAGCAGATATTTCCCTGTGCTTATGCTGTTTCTTCCATATGCCGGTAATGGGCAGAAAACCCCTGTTTTGGGACTCTGCAGAGAAAGTGTTTGCAGACTGCTGAATCCACACACGGGTTTACCTCTGGAAGTTGAGTGCACACATTGACAACCGTTCTGTTAGATAGCTGCGTTTTGGATTTAGAAGCAGATATTTCCCTGTGCTTACTGCTATTTATTCCATATGCCGATAATGGACTGAAAACGCCTGTTTTGGGACTCTGCAGAGAAAGTGTTTGCAGACTGCTGAATCAACACACGGGTTTAACTCTGGAAGTTGAGTGCACACATTGACAACCGTTCTGTTAGATAGCTGCCTTTTGGATTTAGAAGCAGATATTTCCCTGTGCTTACTGCTGTTTCTTCCATATGCCGGTAATGGGCTGAAAACGCCTGTTTTGGGACTCTGCAGAGAAAGTGTTTGCAGACTGCTGAATCTACACATGGGTTTAACTCTGGAAGCTGAGTGCACACATTGACAACCATTCTATTAGGTAGCTGCGTTTTGGATTTAGAAGCAGATATTTCCCTGTGCTTACTGCTGTTTCTTCCATATGCCGGTAATTGCTGAAAACGCCTGTTTTGGGACTCTGCAGAGAAAGAGTTTGCAGACTGCTGAATCCACACACGGCTTTATCTCTGGAAGTTGAGTGCACACGTTGACAACGGTTCTGTTAGATAGCTGCGTTTTGGATTTAGAAGCAGATATTTCCCTGTGCTTACTGCTGTTTCTTCCATATGGCGGTAATGGGCTGAAAACGCCTGTTTTGGGACGCTGCAGAGAAAGTGTTTGCAGACTGCTGAATCCACACACGGGTTTAACTCTGGAAGTTGAGTGCACACATTGACAACCGTCCCGTTAGATAGCTGCCTTTTGGATTTAGAAGCAGATATTTCCCTGTGCTTACTGCTGTTTCTTCCATATGCCGGTAATGGGCTGAAAACGCCTGTTTTGGTACTCTGCAGAGAAAGCGTTTGCAGACTGCTGAATCCACACACGGGTTTAACTCTGGAAGTTGAGTGCACACATTGACAAACGTTCTGTTAGGTAGCTGCATTTTGGATTTAGAAGCAGATGTTTCCCTGTGCTTACTGCTGTTTCTTCCGTATGCCGGTAATGGGCTGAAAACGCCTGTTTTGGGACTCTGCAGCGAAACTGTTTGCAGACTGCTGAATTCACACACGGGTTTAACTCTGGAAGTTGAGTGCACACATTGAAAACCGTTCTGTTAGATAGCTGCGTTTTGGATTTAGAAGCAGATATTTCCCTGTGCTTACTGCTGTTTCTTCCATATGCCGGTAATGGGCTGAAAACGCCTGTTTTGGGACTCTGCAGAGAAAGTGTTTGCAGACTGCTGAATCCACACACGGGTTTAACTCTGGGAATTGAGTGCACACATTGAAAACCGTTCTGTTAGATAGCTGCGTTTTGGATTTAGAAGCAGATATTTCCCTGTGCTTACTGCTGTTTCTTCCATATGTCGGTAATGGGCTGAAAACGCCTGTTTTGGGACTCTGCAGAGAAAGAGTTTGCAGACTGCTGAATCCACACATGGGTTGAACTCTGGAAGTTGAGTGCACACATTGGCAACCGTTCTGTTAGATAGCTGCGTTTTGGATTTAGAAGCATATGTTTCCCTGTGCTTACTGCTGTTTCTTCCGTATGCCGGTAATGGGCTGAAAACGCCTGTTTTGGGACTCTGCAGAGAAAGTGTTTGCAGACTGCTGAATCCACACACGGGTTTAACTCTGGAAGTTGAGTGCACACATTGACAACCGTTCTGTTAGGTAGCTGCGTTTTGGATTTAGAAGCAGATATTTCCCTGTGCTTACTGCTGTTTCTTCCATATGCCGGTAATGGGCTGAAAACGCCTGTTTTGGGACTCTGCAGAGAAAGTGTTTGCAGACTGCTGAATCCACACACGGGTTTAACTCTGGAAGTTGAGTGCACACATTGACAACCGTTCTGTTAGGTAACTGCGTTTTGGATTTAGAAGCAGATATTTCCCTGTGCTTACTGCTGTTTCTTCCATATGCCGGTAATGGGCTGAAAACGCCTGTTTTGGGACTCTGCAGAGAAAGTGTTTGCAGACTGCTGAATCCACACACGGGTTTAACTCTGGAAGTTGAGTGCACACATTGACAACCGTTCTGTTAGATAGCTGCGTTTTGGATTTAGAAGCAGATATTTCCCTGTGCTTACTGCTGTTTCTTCCATATGCCGGTAATGGGCTGAAAACGCCTGTTTTGGGACACTGCAGAGAAACAGTTTGCAGACTGCTGAATCCAAACACGGGTTTAACTCAGGAAGTTGAGTGCACACATTGACAACCGTTTTGTTAGATAGCTGCGTTTTGGATTTAGAAGCAGATATTTCCCTGTGCTTACTGCTGTTTCTTCCATATGGCGGTAATGGGCTGAAAACGCCTGTTTTGGGACTCTGCAGAGAAAGAGTTTGCAGACTGCTGAATCCACACACCGGTTTAACTCTGGAAGTTGAGTGCACACATTGGCAACCGTTCTTTTAGATAGCTGCGTTTTGGATTTAGAAGCAGATATTTCCCTGTGCTTACTGCTGTTTCTTCCATATGGCGGTAATGGGCTGAAAATGCCTGTTTTGGGACTCTGCAGAGAAAGTGTTTGCAGACTGCTGAATCCACACACGGGTTTACCTCTGGAATTTGAATGCACACATTGACAACCGTTCTGTTAGATAGCTGCGTTTTGGATTTAGAAGCAGATATTTCCCTGTGCTTACTGCTGTTTCTTCCATATGCCGGTAATGGGCTGAATACGCCTGTTTTGGGACTCTGCAGAGAAAGTGTTTGCAGACTGCTGAATCCACACACGGGTTTAACTCTGGAAGTTGAGTGCACACATTGACAACCGTTGTGTTAGAAAGCTGCGTTTTGGATTTAGAAGCAGATATTTCCCTGTGTTTACTGCTGTTTCTTCCTTATGCCGGTAATGGGCTGAAAACGCCTGTTTTGGGACTCTGCAGAGAAAGTGTTTGCAGACTGCTGAATCCACACACGGGTTTAACTCTGGAAGTTGAGTGCCCACATTGACAACCGTTCTGTTAGATAGCTGCGTTTTGGATTTAGAAGCAGATATTTCCCTGTGATTACTGCTGTTTCTTCCATATGCCGGTAATGGGCTGAAAACGCCTGTTTTGGGACTCTGCAGAGAAAGTGTTTGCAGACAGCTGAATCCACACACGGTTTGAACTCTGGAAGTTGAGTGCACAGATTGACAACCATCCTGTTAGATAGCTGCGTTTTGGATTTAGAAGCAGATATTTCCCTGTGCTTACTGCTGTTTCTTCCATATGCCGGTAATGGGCTGAAAACGCCTGTTTTGGGACTCTGCAGACAAAGTGTTTGCAGACTGCTGAATCCACACACGGGTTTCACTATGGAAGTTGAGGGCACAAATTGACAACGGTTCTGTTGGATAGCTGCGTTTTGGATTTAGAAGCAGATATTTCCCTGTTCTTACTGCTGTTTCTTCCATATGCCGGTAATCGGCTGAAAACGCCTGTTTTGGGACTCTGCAGAGAAAGTGTTTGCAGACTGCTGAATCCACACACGGGTTGAACTCTGGAAGTTGAGTGCACACATTGACAACCGTTCTGTTAGATGGCTGCGTTTTGCATTTAGAAGCAGATATTTCCCTGTGCTTACTGCTGTTTCTTCCATATGCCGGTAATGGGCTGAAAACGCCTGTTTTGGGACTCTGCAGAGAAAGTGTTTGCAGACTGCTGAATCCACACACGGGTTTAACTCTGGAAGTTGAGTGCACACATTGACAACCGTTCTGTTAGATAGCTGCGTTTTGGATTTAGAAGCAGATATTTCCCTGTGATTACGGCTGTTTCTTCCATATGCCGGTAATGGGCTGAAAACGCCTGTTTTGGGACTCTGCAGAGAAAGTGTTTGCAGACTGCTGAATCCACACACGGGTTTAACTCTGGAAGTTGAGTGCACACATTGACAACCGTTCTGTTAGGTAGCTGCGTTTTGGATTTAGAAGCAGATATTTCCCTGTGCTTACTGCTGTTTCTTCCGTATGCCGGTAATGGGCTGAAAACGCCTGTTTTGGGACTCTGCAGAGAAAGTGTTTGCAGACTGCTGAATCCACACACGGGTTTAACTCTGGAAGTTGAGTGCACACATTGACAACCGTTCTGTTAGATAGCTGCGTTTTGGATTTAGAAGCAGATATTTCCCTGTGCTTACTGCTGTTTCTTCCATATGCCGGTAATGGGCTGAAAACGCCTGTTTTGGGACTCTGCAGAGAAAGTGTTTGCAGACTGCTGAATCCACACACGGGTTTAACTCTGGAAGTTGAGTGCACACATTGACAACCGTTCTGTTAGATAGCTGCGTTTTGGATTTAGAAGCAGATATTTCCCTGTGCTTACTGCTGTTTATTCCATATGCCGGTAATGGGCTGAAAACGCCTGTTTTGGGACTCTGCAGAGAAAGTCTTTGCAGACTGCTGAATCCACACACGGGTTTCACTCTGGAAGTTGAGTGCACACATTGACAACCGTTCTGTTAGATAGCTGCGTTTTGGATTTAGAAGCAGATATTTCCCTGTGCTTACTGCTGTTTCTTCCATATGCCGGTAATGGGCTGAAAACGCCTGTTTTGGGACTCTGCAGAGAAAGAGTTTGCAGACTGCTGAATCCACACACCGGTTTAACTCTGGAAGTTGAGTGCACACATTGGCAACCGTTCTTTTAGATAGCTGCGTTTTGGATTTAGAAGCAGATATTTCCCTGTGCTTACTGCTGTTTCTTCCATATGGCGGTAATGGGCTGAAAATGCCTGTTTTGGGACTCTGCAGAGAAAGTGTTTGCAGACTGCTGAATCCACACACGGGTTTACCTCTGGAATTTGAATGCACACATTGACAACCGTTCTGTTAGATAGCTGCGTTTTGGATTTAGAAGCAGATATTTCCCTGTGCTTACTGCTGTTTCTTCCATATGCGGGTAATGGGCTGAATACGCCTGTTTTGGGACTCTGCAGAGAAAGTGTTTGCAGACTGCTGAATCCACACACGGGTTTAACTCTGGAAGTTGAGTGCACACATTGACAACCGTTGTGTTAGAAAGCTGCGTTTTGGATTTAGAAGCAGATATTTCCCTGTGTTTACTGCTGTTTCTTCCTTATGCCGGTAATGGGCTGAAAACGCCTGTTTTGGGACTCTGCAGAGAAAGTGTTTGCAGACTGCTGAATCCACACACGGGTTTAACTCTGGAAGTTGAGTGCCCACATTGACAACCGTTCTGTTAGATACCTGCGTTTTGGATTTAGAAGCAGATATTTCCCTGTGATTACTGCTGTTTCTTCCATATGCCGGTAATGGGCTGAAAACGCCTGTTTTGGGACTCTGCAGAGAAAGTGTTTGCAGACTGCTGAATCCACACACGGGTTGAACTCTGGAAGTTGAGTGCACAGATTGACAACCATCCTGTTAGATAGCTGCGTTTTGGATTTAGAAGCAGATATTTCCCTGTGCTTACTGCTGTTTCTTCCATATGCCGGTAATGGGCTGAAAACGCCTGTTTTGGGACTCTGCAGAGAAAGTGTTTGCAGACTGCTGAATCCACACACGGGTTTCACTATGGAAGTTGAGGGCACAAATTGACAACGGTTCTGTTGGATAGCTGCGTTTTGGATTTAGAAGCAGATATTTCCCTGTGCTTACTGCTGTTTCTTCCATATGCCGGTAATGGGCTGAAAACGCCTGTTTTGGGACTCTGCAGAGAAAGTGTTTGCAGACTGCTGAATCCACACACGGGTTGAACTCTGGAAGTTGAGTGCACACATTGACAACCGTTCTGTTAGATGGCTGCGTTTTGCATTTAGAAGCAGATATTTCCCTGTGCTTACTGCTGTTTCTTCCATATGCCGGTAATGGGCTGAAAACGCCTGTTTTGGGACTCTGCAGAGAAAGTGTTTGCAGACTGCTGAATCCACACACGGGTTTAACTCTGGAAGTTGGGTGCACACATTGACAACCGTTCTGTTAGATAGCTGCGTTTTGGATTTAGAAGCAGATATTTCCCTGTGATTACGGCTGTTTCTTCCATATGCCGGTAATGGGCTGAAAACGCCTGTTTTGGGACTCTGCAGAGAAAGTGTTTGCAGACTGCTGAATCCACACACGGGTTTAACTCTGGAAGTTGAGTGCACACATTGACAACCGTTCTGTTAGGTAGCTGCGTTTTGGATTTAGAAGCAGATATTTCCCTGTGCTTACTGCTGTTTCTTCCGTGTGCCGGTAACGGGCTGAAAACGCCTGTTTTGGGACTCTGCAGAGAAAGTGTTTGCAGACTGCTGAATCCACACACGGGTTTAACTCTGGAAGTTGAGTGCACACATTGACAACCGTTCTGTTAGATAGCTGCGTTTTGGATTTAGAAGCAGATATTTCCCTGTGCTTACTGCTGTTTCTTCCGTATGCCGGTAATGGGCTGAAAACGCCTGTTTTGGGACTCTGCAGAGAAAGTGTTTGCAGACTGCTGAATCCACACACGGGTTTAACTCTGGAAGTTGAGTGCACACATTGACAACCGTTCTGTTAGATAGCTGCGTTTTGGATTTAGAAGCAGATATTTCCCTGTGCTTACTGCTGTTTATTCCATATGCCGGTAATGGGCTGAAAACGCCTGTTTTGGGACTCTGCAGAGAAAGTCTTTGCAGACTGCTGAATCCACACACGGGTTTAACTCTGGAAGTTGAGTGCACACATTGACAACCGTTCTGTTAGATAGCTGCGTTTTGGATTTAGAAGCAGATATTTCCCTGTGCTTACTGCTGTTTCTTCCATATGCCGGTAATGGGCTGAAAACGCCTGTTTTGGGACTCTGCAGAGAAAGTGTTTGCAGACTGCTGAATCTACACACGGGTTTAACTCAGGAAGTTGAGTGCACACATTGACAACCGTTCTGTTAGGTAGCTGCGTTTTGGATTTAGAAGCAGATATTTCCCTGTGCTTACTGCTGTTTCTTCCATATGCCGGTAATGGGCTGAAAACGCCTGTTTTGGGACTCTGCAGATAAAGTGTTTGCAGACTGCTGAATCCACACACGGCTTTATCTCTGGAAGTTGAGTGCACACGTTGACAACCATCCTGTTAGATAGCTGCGTTTTGGATTTAGAAGCAGATATTTCCCTGTGCTTACTGCTGTTTCTTCCATATGCCGGTAATGGGCTGAAAACGCCTGTTTTGGGACTCTGCAGAGAAAGTGTTTGCAGACTGCTGAATCCACACACGGGTTTCACTCTGGAAGTTGAGGGCACAAATTGACAACGGTTCTGTTGGATAGCTGCGTTTTGGATTTAGAAGCAGATATTTCCCTGTGCTTACTGCTGTTTCTTCCATATGCCGGTAATGGGCTGAAAACGCCTGTTTTGGGACTCTGCAGAGAAAGTGTTTGCAGACTGCTGAATCCACACACGGGTTTAACTCTGGAAGTTGAGTGCACACATTGACAACCGTTCTGTTAGATGGCTGCGTTTTGGATTTAGAAGCAGATATTTCCCTGTGCTTACTGCTGTTTCTTCCATATGCCGGTAATGGGCTGAAAACGCCTGTTTTGGGACTCTGCAGAGAAAGTGTTTGCAGACTGCTGAATCCACACACTGGTTTAACTCTGGAAGTTGAGTGCACACATTGACAACCGTTCTGTTAGATAGCTGCGTTTTGGATTTAGAAGCAGATATTTCCCTGTGCTTACTGCTGTTTCTTCCATATGCCGGTAATTGTTGAAAACGCCTGTTTTGGGACTCTGCAGAGAAAGAGTTTGCAGACTGCTGAATCCACACACGGCTTTATCTCTGGAAGTTGAGTGCACACGTTGACAACGGTTCTGTTAGATAGCTGCGTTTTGGATTTAGAAGCAGATATTTCCCTGTGCTTACTGCTGTTTCTTCCATATGGCGGTAATGGGCTGAAAACGCCTGTTTTGGGACGCTGCAGAGAAAGTGTTTGCAGACTGCTGAATCCACACACGGGTTTAACTCTGGAAGTTGAGTGCACACATTGACAACCGTCCCGTTAGATAGCTGCCTTTTGGATTTAGAAGCAGATATTTCCCTGTGCTTACTGCTGTTTCTTCCATATGCCGGTAATGGGCTGAAAACGCCTGTTTTGGTACTCTGCAGAGAAAGCGTTTGCAGACTGCTGAATCCACACACGGGTTTAACTCTGGAAGTTGAGTGCACACATTGACAAACGTTCTGTTAGGTAGCTGCATTTTGGATTTAGAAGCAGATGTTTCCCTGTGCTTACTGCTGTTTCTTCCGTATGCCGGTAATGGGCTGAAAACGCCTGTTTTGGGACTCTGCAGCGAAACTGTTTGCAGACTGCTGAATTCACACACGGGTTTAACTCTGGAAGTTGAGTGCACACATTGAAAACCGTTCTGTTAGATAGCTGCGTTTTGGATTTAGAAGCAGATATTTCCCTGTGCTTACTGCTGTTTCTTCCATATGCCGGTAATGGGCTGAAAACGCCTGTTTTGGGACTCTGCAGAGAAAGTGTTTGCAGACTGCTGAATCCACACACGGGTTTAACTCTGGGAATTGAGTGCACACATTGAAAACCGTTCTGTTAGATAGCTGCGTTTTGGATTTAGAAGCAGATATTTCCCTGTGCTTACTGCTGTTTCTTCCATATGTCGGTAATGGGCTGAAAACGCCTGTTTTGGGACTCTGCAGAGAAAGAGTTTGCAGACTGCTGAATCCACACATGGGTTGAACTCTGGAAGTTGAGTGCACACATTGGCAACCGTTCTGTTAGATAGCTGCGTTTTGGATTTAGAAGCATATGTTTCCCTGTGCTTACTGCTGTTTCTTCCGTATGCCGGTAATGGGCTGAAAACGCCTGTTTTGGGACTCTGCAGAGAAAGTGTTTGCAGACTGCTGAATCCACACACGGGTTTAACTCTGGAAGTTGAGTGCACACATTGACAACCGTTCTGTTAGGTAGCTGCGTTTTGGATTTAGAAGCAGATATTTCCCTGTGCTTACTGCTGTTTCTTCCATATGCCGGTAATGGGCTGAAAACGCCTGTTTTGGGACTCTGCAGAGAAAGTGTTTGCAGACTGCTGAATCCACACACGGGTTTAACTCTGGAAGTTGAGTGCACACATTGATAACCGTTCTGTTAGGTAGCTGCGTTTTGGATTTAGAAGCAGATATTTCCCTGTGCTTACTGCTGTTTCTTCCATATGCCGGTAATGGGCTGAAAACGCCTGTTTTGGGACTCTGCAGAGAAAGTGTTTGCAGACTGCTGAATCCACACACGGGTTTAACTCTGGAAGTTGAGTGCACACATTGACAACCGTTCTGTTAGATAGCTGCGTTTTGGATTTAGAAGCAGATATTTCCCTGTGCTTACTGCTGTTTCTTCCATATGCCGGTAATGGGCTGAAAACGCCTGTTTTGGGACACTGCAGAGAAACAGTTTGCAGACTGCTGAATCCAAACACGGGTTTAACTCAGGAAGTTGAGTGCACACATTGACAACCGTTTTGTTAGATAGCTGCGTTTTGGATTTAGAAGCAGATATTTCCCTGTGCTTACTGCTGTTTCTTCCATATGGCGGTAATGGGCTGAAAACGCCTGTTTTGGGACTCTGCAGAGAAAGAGTTTGCAGACTGCTGAATCCACACACCGGTTTAACTCTGGAAGTTGAGTGCACACATTGGCAACCGTTCTTTTAGATAGCTGCGTTTTGGATTTAGAAGCAGATATTTCCCTGTGCTTACTGCTGTTTCTTCCATATGGCGGTAATGGGCTGAAAATGCCTGTTTTGGGACTCTGCAGAGAAAGTGTTTGCAGACTGCTGAATCCACACACGGGTTTACCTCTGGAATTTGAATGCACACATTGACAACCGTTCTGTTAGATAGCTGCGTTTTGGATTTAGAAGCAGATATTTCCCTGTGCTTACTGCTGTTTCTTCCATATGCCGGTAATGGGCTGAATACGCCTGTTTTGGGACTCTGCAGAGAAAGTGTTTGCAGACTGCTGAATCCACACACGGGTTTAACTCTGGAAGTTGAGTGCACACATTGACAACCGTTGTGTTAGAAAGCTGCGTTTTGGATTTAGAAGCAGATATTTCCCTGTGTTTACTGCTGTTTCTTCCTTATGCCGGTAATGGGCTGAAAACGCCTGTTTTGGGACTCTGCAGAGAAAGTGTTTGCAGACTGCTGAATCTACACACGGGTTTAACTCTGGAAGTTGAGTGCCCACATTGACAACCGTTCTGTTAGATAGCTGCGTTTTGGATTTAGAAGCAGATATTTCCCTGTGATTACTGCTGTTTCTTCCATATGCCGGTAATGGGCTGAAAACGCCTGTTTTGGGACTCTGCAGAGAAAGTGTTTGCAGACAGCTGAATCCACACACGGTTTGAACTCTGGAAGTTGAGTGCACAGATTGACAACCATCCTGTTAGATAGCTGCGTTTTGGATTTAGAAGCAGATATTTCCCTGTGCTTACTGCTGTTTCTTCCATATGCCGGTAATGGGCTGAAAACGCCTGTTTTGGGACTCTGCAGACAAAGTGTTTGCAGACTGCTGAATCCACACACGGGTTTCACTATGGAAGTTGAGGGCACAAATTGACAACGGTTCTGTTGGATAGCTGCGTTTTGGATTTAGAAGCAGATATTTCCCTGTTCTTACTGCTGTTTCTTCCATATGCCGGTAATCGGCTGAAAACGCCTGTTTTGGGACTCTGCAGAGAAAGTGTTTGCAGACTGCTGAATCCACACACGGGTTGAACTCTGGAAGTTGAGTGCACACATTGACAACCGTTCTGTTAGATGGCTGCGTTTTGCATTTAGAAGCAGATATTTCCCTGTGCTTACTGCTGTTTCTTCCATATGCCGGTAATGGGCTGAAAACGCCTGTTTTGGGACTCTGCAGAGAAAGTGTTTGCAGACTGCTGAATCCACACACGGGTTTAACTCTGGAAGTTGAGTGCACACATTGACAACCGTTCTGTTAGATAGCTGCGTTTTGGATTTAGAAGCAGATATTTCCCTGTGATTACGGCTGTTTCTTCCATATGCCGGTAATGGGCTGAAAACGCCTGTTTTGGGACTCTGCAGAGAAAGTGTTTGCAGACTGCTGAATCCACACACGGGTTTAACTCTGGAAGTTGAGTGCACACATTGACAACCGTTCTGTTAGGTAGCTGCGTTTTGGATTTAGAAGCAGATATTTCCCTGTGCTTACTGCTGTTTCTTCCGTATGCCGGTAATGGGCTGAAAACGCCTGTTTTGGGACTCTGCAGAGAAAGTGTTTGCAGACTGCTGAATCCACACACGGGTTTAACTCTGGAAGTTGAGTGCACACATTGACAACCGTTCTGTTAGATAGCTGCGTTTTGGATTTAGAAGCAGATATTTCCCTGTGCTTACTGCTGTTTCTTCCATATGCCGGTAATGGGCTGAAAACGCCTGTTTTGGGACTCTGCAGAGAAAGTGTTTGCAGACTGCTGAATCCACACACGGGTTTAACTCTGGAAGTTGAGTGCACACATTGACAACCGTTCTGTTAGATAGCTGCGTTTTGGATTTAGAAGCAGATATTTCCCTGTGCTTACTGCTGTTTATTCCATATGCCGGTAATGGGCTGAAAACGCCTGTTTTGGGACTCTGCAGAGAAAGTCTTTGCAGACTGCTGAATCCACACACGGGTTTCACTCTGGAAGTTGAGTGCACACATTGACAACCGTTCTGTTAGATAGCTGCGTTTTGGATTTAGAAGCAGATATTTCCCTGTGCTTACTGCTGTTTCTTCCATATGCCGGTAATGGGCTGAAAACGCCTGTTTTGGGACTCTGCAGAGAAAGAGTTTGCAGACTGCTGAATCCACACACCGGTTTAACTCTGGAAGTTGAGTGCACACATTGGCAACCGTTCTTTTAGATAGCTGCGTTTTGGATTTAGAAGCAGATATTTCCCTGTGCTTACTGCTGTTTCTTCCATATGGCGGTAATGGGCTGAAAATGCCTGTTTTGGGACTCTGCAGAGAAAGTGTTTGCAGACTGCTGAATCCACACACGGGTTTACCTCTGGAATTTGAATGCACACATTGACAACCGTTCTGTTAGATAGCTGCGTTTTGGATTTAGAAGCAGATATTTCCCTGTGCTTACTGCTGTTTCTTCCATATGCGGGTAATGGGCTGAATACGCCTGTTTTGGGACTCTGCAGAGAAAGTGTTTGCAGACTGCTGAATCCACACACGGGTTTAACTCTGGAAGTTGAGTGCACACATTGACAACCGTTGTGTTAGAAAGCTGCGTTTTGGATTTAGAAGCAGATATTTCCCTGTGTTTACTGCTGTTTCTTCCTTATGCCGGTAATGGGCTGAAAACGCCTGTTTTGGGACTCTGCAGAGAAAGTGTTTGCAGACTGCTGAATCCACACACGGGTTTAACTCTGGAAGTTGAGTGCCCACATTGACAACCGTTCTGTTAGATACCTGCGTTTTGGATTTAGAAGCAGATATTTCCCTGTGATTACTGCTGTTTCTTCCATATGCCGGTAATGGGCTGAAAACGCCTGTTTTGGGACTCTGCAGAGAAAGTGTTTGCAGACTGCTGAATCCACACACGGGTTGAACTCTGGAAGTTGAGTGCACAGATTGACAACCATCCTGTTAGATAGCTGCGTTTTGGATTTAGAAGCAGATATTTCCCTGTGCTTACTGCTGTTTCTTCCATATGCCGGTAATGGGCTGAAAACGCCTGTTTTGGGACTCTGCAGAGAAAGTGTTTGCAGACTGCTGAATCCACACACGGGTTTCACTATGGAAGTTGAGGGCACAAATTGACAACGGTTCTGTTGGATAGCTGCGTTTTGGATTTAGAAGCAGATATTTCCCTGTGCTTACTGCTGTTTCTTCCATATGCCGGTAATGGGCTGAAAACGCCTGTTTTGGGACTCTGCAGAGAAAGTGTTTGCAGACTGCTGAATCCACACACGGGTTGAACTCTGGAAGTTGAGTGCACACATTGACAACCGTTCTGTTAGATGGCTGCGTTTTGCATTTAGAAGCAGATATTTCCCTGTGCTTACTGCTGTTTCTTCCATATGCCGGTAATGGGCTGAAAACGCCTGTTTTGGGACTCTGCAGAGAAAGTGTTTGCAGACTGCTGAATCCACACACGGGTTTAACTCTGGAAGTTGGGTGCACACATTGACAACCGTTCTGTTAGATAGCTGCGTTTTGGATTTAGAAGCAGATATTTCCCTGTGATTACGGCTGTTTCTTCCATATGCCGGTAATGGGCTGAAAACGCCTGTTTTGGGACTCTGCAGAGAAAGTGTTTGCAGACTGCTGAATCCACACACGGGTTTAACTCTGGAAGTTGAGTGCACACATTGACAACCGTTCTGTTAGGTAGCTGCGTTTTGGATTTAGAAGCAGATATTTCCCTGTGCTTACTGCTGTTTCTTCCGTGTGCCGGTAACGGGCTGAAAACGCCTGTTTTGGGACTCTGCAGAGAAAGTGTTTGCAGACTGCTGAATCCACACACGGGTTTAACTCTGGAAGTTGAGTGCACACATTGACAACCGTTCTGTTAGATAGCTGCGTTTTGGATTTAGAAGCAGATATTTCCCTGTGCTTACTGCTGTTTCTTCCGTATGCCGGTAATGGGCTGAAAACGCCTGTTTTGGGACTCTGCAGAGAAAGTGTTTGCAGACTGCTGAATCCACACACGGGTTTAACTCTGGAAGTTGAGTGCACACATTGACAACCGTTCTGTTAGATAGCTGCGTTTTGGATTTAGAAGCAGATATTTCCCTGTGCTTACTGCTGTTTATTCCATATGCCGGTAATGGGCTGAAAACGCCTGTTTTGGGACTCTGCAGAGAAAGTCTTTGCAGACTGCTGAATCCACACACGGGTTTAACTCTGGAAGTTGAGTGCACACATTGACAACCGTTCTGTTAGATAGCTGCGTTTTGGATTTAGAAGCAGATATTTCCCTGTGCTTACTGCTGTTTCTTCCATATGCCGGTAATGGGCTGAAAACGCCTGTTTTGGGACTCTGCAGAGAAAGTGTTTGCAGACTGCTGAATCTACACACGGGTTTAACTCAGGAAGTTGAGTGCACACATTGACAACCGTTCTGTTAGATAGCTGCGTTTTGGATTTAGAAGCAGATATTTCCCTGTGCTTACTGCTGTTTCTTCCATATGCCGGTAATGGGCTGAAAACGCCTGTTTTGGGACTCTGCAGATAAAGTGTTTGCAGACTGCTGAATCCACACACGGCTTTATCTCTGGAAGTTGAGTGCACACGTTGACAACCATCCTGTTAGATAGCTGCGTTTTGGATTTAGAAGCAGATATTTCCCTGTGCTTACTGCTGTTTCTTCCATATGCCGGTAATGGGCTGAAAACGCCTGTTTTGGGACTCTGCAGAGAAAGTGTTTGCAGACTGCTGAATCCACACACGGGTTTCACTCTGGAAGTTGAGGGCACAAATTGACAACGGTTCTGTTGGATAGCTGCGTTTTGGATTTAGAAGCAGATATTTCCCTGTGCTTACTGCTGTTTCTTCCATATGCCGGTAATGGGCTGAAAACGCCTGTTTTGGGACTCTGCAGAGAAAGTGTTTGCAGACTGCTGAATCCACACACGGGTTTAACTCTGGAAGTTGAGTGCACACATTGACAACCGTTCTGTTAGATGGCTGCGTTTTGGATTTAGAAGCAGATATTTCCCTGT
The DNA here is from genome assembly GCF_030222135.1 of Aotus nancymaae. Classification (NCBI taxonomy): domain Eukaryota; kingdom Metazoa; phylum Chordata; class Mammalia; order Primates; family Aotidae; genus Aotus; species Aotus nancymaae. The sequence continues at coordinate 188,442 of NW_026989183.1, forward strand.
GCTTACTGCTGTTTCTTCCATATGCCGGTAATGGGCTGAAAACGCCTGTTTTGGGACTCTGCAGAGAAAGTGTTTGCAGACTGCTGAATCCACACACTGGTTTAACTCTGGAAGTTGAGTGCACACATTGACAACCGTTCTGTTAGATAGCTGCGTTTTGGATTTAGAAGCAGATATTTCCCTGTGCTTACTGCTGTTTATTCCATATTCCGGTAATGGGCTGAAAACGCCTGTTTTGGGACTCTGCAGAGAAAGTGTTTGCAGACTGCTGAATCCACACACGGGTTTAACTCTGGAAGTTGAGTGCACACATTGACAACCGTTCTGTTAGATAGCTGCGTTTTGGATTTAGAAGCAGATATTTCCCTGTGCTTACTGCTGTTTCTTCCATATGCCGGTAATGGGCTGAAAACGCCTGTTTTGGGACTCTGCAGAGAAAGTGTTTGCAGACTGCTGAATCCACACACGGCTTTATCTCTGGAAGTTGAGTGCACACGTTGACAACGGTTCTGTTAGAGAGCTGCGTTTTGGATTTAGAAGCAGATATTTCCCTGTGCTTACTGCTGTTTCTTCCATATGGCGGTAATGGGCTGAAAACGCCTGTTTTGGGACTCTGCAGAGAAAGTGTTTGCAGACTGCTGAATCCACACACGGGTTTAACTCTGGAAGTTGAGTGCACACATTGACAACCGTCCCGTTAGATAGCTGCCTTTTGGATTTAGAATCAGATATTTCCCTGTGCTTACTGCTGTTTCTTCCATATGCCGGTAATGGGCTGAAAACGACTGTTTTGGGACTCTGCAGAGAAAGCGTTTGCAGACTGCTGAATCCACACACGGGTTTAACTCTGGAAGTTGAGTGCACACATTGACAACCGTTCTGTTAGGTAGCTGCATTTTGCATTTAGAAGCAGATGTTTCCCTGTGCTTGCTGCTGTTTCTTCCGTATGCCGCTAATGGGCTGAAAACACCTGTTTTGGGACTCTGCAGCGAAACTGTTTGCAGACTGCTGAATCCACACACGGGTTTAACTCTGGAAGTTGAGTGCACACATTGACAACCGTTCTGTTAGGTAGCTGCATTTTGGATTTAGAAGCAGATATTTCCCTGTGCTTACTGCTGTTTCTTCCATATGCCGGTAATGGGCTGAAAACGCCTGTTTTGGGACTCTACAGAGAAAGTGTTTGCAGACTGCTGAATCCACACACGGCTTTATCTCTGGAAGTTGAGTGCACACGTTGACAACGGTTCTGTTAGATAGCTGCGTTTTGGATTTAGAAGCAGATATTTCCCTGTGCTTACTGCTGTTTCTTACATATGGCGGTAATGGACTGAAAACGCCTGTTTTGGGACTCTGCAGAGAAAGTGTTTGCAGACTGCTGAATCCACACACGGGTTTAACTCTGGAAGTTGAGTGCACACATTGACAACCGTTCTGTTAGATAGCTGCCTTTTGGATTTAGAATCAGATATTTCCCTGTGCTTACTGCTGTTTCTTCCATATGCCGGTAATGGGCTGAAAACGCCTGTTTTGGGACTCTGCAGAGAAAGCGTTTGCAGACTGCTGAATCCACACACGGGTTTAACTCTGGAAGTTGAGTGCACACATTGACAAACGTTCTGTTAGGTAGCTGCATTTTGGATTTAGAAGCAGATATTTCCCTGTGCTTACTGCTGTTTCTTCCATATGCCGGTAATGGGCTGAAAACGCCTGTTTTGGGACTCTGCAGAGAAAGTGTTTGCAGACTGCTGAATCCACACACGGGTTTAACTCTGGAAGTTGAGTGCACACATTGACAACCGTTCTCTTAGATAGCTGCGGTTTGGATTTAGAAGCAGATATTTCCCTGTGCTTACTGCTGTTTCTTCCATATGCCGGTAATGGGCTGAAAACGCCTGTTTTGGGACTCTGCAGAGAAAGTGTTTGCAGACTGCTGAATCCACACACGGGTTTAACTCTGGAAGTTGAGTGCACACATTGACAACCGTCCTGTTAGATAGCTGCCTTTTGGATTTAGAAGCAGATATTTCCCTGTGCTTACTGCTGTTTATTCCATATGCCGGTAATGGGCTGAAAACGCCTGTTTTGGGACTCTGCAGAGAAAGAGTTTGCAGACTGCTGAATCCACACACGGGTTGAACTCTGGAAGTTGAGTGCACCCATTGACAACCGTTCTGTTAGATAGCTGCGTTTTGGATTTAGAAGCAGATATTTCCCTGTGCTTACTGCTGTTTCTTCCATATGCCGGTAATGGGCTGAAAACGCCTGTTTTGGGACTCTGCAGAGAAAGTGTGTGCAGACTGCTGAATCCACACACGGGTTTAACTCTGGAAGTTGAGTGCACACATTGACATCCGTTCTGTTAGATAGCTGCATTTTGGATTTAGAAGCAGATATTTCCCTGTGCTTACTGCTGTTTCTTCCATATGCCGGTAATGGGCTGAAAACGCCTGTTTTGGGACTCTGCAGAGAAAGTGTTTGCAGACTGCTGAATCTACACACGGGTTTAACTCTGGAAGTTGAGTGCACACATTGACAACCGTTCTGTTAGGTAGCTGCATTTTGGATTTAGAAGCAGATATTTCCCTGTGCTTACTGCTGTTTCTTCCATATGCCGGTAATGGGCTGAAAACGCCTGTTTTGGGACTCTGCAGAGAAAGTGTTTGCAGACTGCTGAATCCACACACGGCTTTATCTCCGGAAGTTGAGTGCACACGTTGACAACGGTTCTGTTAGATAGCTGCGTTTTGGATATAGAAGCAGATATTTCCCTGTGCTTACTGCTGTTTCTTACATATGGCGGTAATGGACTGAAAACGCCTGTTTTGGGACTCTGCAGAGAAAGTGTTTGCAGACTGCTGAATCCACACACGGGTTTAACTCTGGAAGTTGAGTGCACACATTGACAACCGTCCCGTTAGATAGCTGCCTTTTGGATTTAGAATCAGATATTTCCCTGTGCTTACTGCTGTTTCTTCCATATGCCGGTAATGGGCTGAAAACGCCTGTTTTGGGAC